>NC_053117.1:16864043-17164043 GCF_010015445.1 Perca fluviatilis
AATTTAGTAAAAGAAAAATGTATTGCCCAGCTTACACCTCAGAAGTATAGGTGCTTATAATTTAATCTATAAAAGTATAAATTTAAATAATAACATAATAACACAATGCTGCACATAGAAAAATGTTTAATGGTCATCCATTTACTGTGCATCTTACAAAATAACTTTATTATCATAATATTTCATTATTTCATGAACATAGACTATAACCTTATCAGGAATGGACAACGTTCTCACTTTTTCAGTCATTATCATTTTTATGCTGAGAAAGGCATCCAGGGTCTTTCACTGTCAGATATCTGTAAAGGTTCGTAGATCAGGTGTGTGCCATTCATAGCATCTGTTTTTACCCACTCGGAGTGAAGAGCAGTCGCTCCTCAAATACTTGTCCAGCACACTAGTTTACAGCTGCTGTGTGGGCACAGGAAAGGCCAGTGGTGACAACACCAGTTTGAATGTTGATGGGCTGAAAGGGTCACATGACGGCATCATGTGAGGCCATGAAGTCACGACAGAGTTACCTCATGAAAAAAATTGCATAGCTGAGGTACAGCACAAAGTAGCACATCCCACATGATGTTTTGCAGCAGTGTTTAGCATCAAGACAGTATGTATGTGCAAGGCAACCGTCTTTTCAAACGTGTTCAAGCAAGCTTGCACTGCATATATGCCTGTGTATTTATCTATTTTATTCAGTCTATGGTATTTATCGATGTGTGTGCATAGCGTTATATGTGAGCAATATATGTGATTTGGAGGTAGCAGGTTGTACGTGTCAGATTGAGATGTGGGGGTGTGGTGCGATATTTATGGAGGTGTTATTGTTTGGTCAGTTGAGGCTTTTCATAATCACACTCATTCTCTTCATATGGTAGTGTTAAAGTAAGTCTATGTGTGAATTATTATATGGGGGAAATGCATGCTCAGTTCCTCATTTAAACGTTGATGCTCAAGAAAGTTTTGATTGGATTCTGCTTTTCATTTTTTTTAACATGCTGAAATGAGAAGCAGCAAAGTAAAACTTAAAACAAACACTGCTGTGTTTGTGTGCATGGTTATGCCACTGTTTCCCGAGTGGTCCACTAATATGTGAGCGATCCGAGCCAGCATGTGGACCTCCCCTTTGAGACTAGCAGCTCTGGACCTCTGGGACTCACACCCGGCCCACTGTGTACGCCACGTGCCACCTTTTGAAACATTAATGGCTCCAGCAGAGTGTGTGTGACTGAGCGAGTGGGTGATAACGGAGCTGGGCCGGCAGCTAGCTGTGTCCTGCGTTTTGGCCCGGTGCCCCTTGCATCAAAAAACACCAGGGGAAGACAACACTCTACATGTCCTGTTCCTGAATAGTATGCTTTGACCTTACGTCCTACAGTCCTGTCATCTTATTCACTCACTCATGTACGATTTGTACTGTAGCTCTGCGGTTGTGAGGCTGGCAGACCCCTTTAGTTTCTGTGTTGGATGGTACAGCTCAGAGTAGGCTGGAAATGACAATTAATCTTATTGTCAGAAAATTGCCTTTTGATCTTACGGCGTTAAGAATGAGGCTTGTTTTTTTTTCACATTACAGTATGACTGTGTAAATGTCAGCATGGTATTTAGAGCCTGGGGAGCTTTTCCTTCTGATGTCGCCAGTGAATCAGATGCGTGTTTGTGCCGAGCTAACCTGAAATTGCACACACCGGTTTGTAAAGGAGTTAGAATGTCCGTGTCTCTGGTTTCAGCCTCTGCTGTCTGACACATAGCTCAGCGTGACGAGATGACATCACTGGAAAACTTTAACGGGGGGGAAACTGGTCCAGGACAAGGCAGTTCATAGTGGAGAGGGAGACAGGGAGAAAGACAGGGTGAAGGTGAGGGATAGTTTGATATTCAGTTTCCCTGGTGCATCCTGGGCGATATGATTTCAAGAAATCCAAAACCATCTATCAATATCCATTCAACCCTATCTCCTCTTTCAGACCTCGGAGTTGTAAAGAGAAAATGTGAAGGGCAATGCATTACAGATTTATGCCGCAAATCTATTCATGCATTATCCTGATTTACCACACACAGAGATCCTCCTTTAAAGACTTTCTTTATAAATGTTTTTATAGCCTTTATAATCGTATTCAGAGCATGTTTAACTGAGTGTTGGGAGGTATTTATTCTGTGTTTTTTGGCCCACTTAAGTGTCAGAAGAGAATAGACAAACATGCAGTTAATCAACAAACTGAGATCATTAGCTACCAGCTGGGCACAGTCCTGGCAGTATTTCCTCTCTGTAAAAAAAGCTTTGTCAATACAGATCTCCAATGTAAATAATACACAGTCACAGAAGGAAATCAAAGAAAACTCAATACAAAAAAGCAGTGTTGCTTAGAGAAGGAAGCTGGCAGTTGCACATTTTCTCGTTTTCCCATACAGCCAAAAAGCTTGCACACATGGCTTGGAAAAGAAACCAGGTGCAGCTCACTGGAATTAACTCACTTTCACTGCTCTAGTTTTGATCCAAACAATAGAGGAATAGAGGCTGTTCTATTTTGACAGTGTGGGCACTTGTGTCCGTGTGTTATTAAAGGTACCAGACTTGGGCCTCACGCACGCACGCACGCGCGCGCGTGCACACACATACCAAGAGACAGAGAGAGAAAAAAGGCCCCATTTGAGAAGAGTATTTATGTGGTTTAAGTTGAGTGCATTGTCATTATTTGAGCACTCACAAATAGCTTCAAGCACCGTCAGGGAACCCATCCGTTATTTATATCAATGGGTTGTTATTTGCTATGAGAGGCAGTTAATTGGGCAACAAAACAACTGAACAATGTGTGGTAAATTCACAGTGAGAAAATAGTATGCCTCAGCTACTTTTTCAGATTAAAACGGTTATAAGTATGTGTATTTCTTTTGTGTAAAAGCGGGAGTGGTCGGGCCATATGAAAGGGACGATTTAACGTGACATATTTTCCGTGATAAACCTCTGTGCGCTTTGATGTACAAGCAATAACTGATCTTCTGATCTTACTGTTATCTGTCTGAGACAGATTATTTTCAGTTCCTTAAATACGAGCCCAGCTTCTTTCTTTTTTTTTTCTTTTTCCTGGTATAGTGGATGGACTGTTACAGTCGGGGGTGTTGAACCATCAGCAGACTTCACTTTCCTTTAATTCGGTTTTGCTGAGAATTACTCATTTTAAAGAGAAAATGTTGTTATGTCCGATTCCTATTTATTCCCTCATTACACAGTAAATACGTCATGAGTGGGGGACTTTTGCTATAATTAAATGATGACAAGTCAGAAAAGAATATTGATTTGATTATAGGTGAGCCAGATTCCGTTCAGTGACCCTGTATGTGTAAACATACATCTTTAATGCCTCACTGTGAATATTGTTTTTATCTCCTTCTTTTAGGTGACATTTACAAAGCGAAAGTTTGGCCTGATGAAGAAGGCGTATGAGCTGAGTGTGCTGTGTGACTGTGAGATTGCCCTGATCATCTTCAATAGCACCAACAAGCTGTTCCAGTATGCCAGCACAGACATGGACAAGGTCCTGCTTAAATACACAGAGTACAATGAGCCCCATGAGAGCAGGACCAACTCTGATATTGTGGAGGTAAGTTACAAGAACACGCAGACGGCACGCATGCACACCGATGCACGGGAGCACACGTGTGTGCACAGGCACATGCACACTCATGCAAACACACAAAAAAACGCAGAAGCAGACAGATGGTTACAGCATTTGTGACTCATTCAGCAACCCTTACTTCTTTCTTTTGGTCTTCACACCTAACACAGCGTAAGAAATAATTGCTCCCATAGTTGGTCGGTCTTCCCCAAGAGCTCAGTCCAAATATCAATCACTTAAAAAAATTTAAAAAAAAGGTATTTGAGGACTCACATTATGTCTTTATTTCATAAAGATATGTTCATACATATTGCCTCTTTGTGTTGTGTGTACTTTGTAAACCAAAAGTGGTAGCCTATCATTGATCTGGACCTTTCAGACTGTCCCCTGTGGTGTGCAACCACAAGTCCCTGCCCTCGCCATCTTGTCACCATTGATGTGCCTCATAGACGAGGATGTTGATCTGACTTGCTTTGGACACATGTCGCTATTGTGGCTCGAGGCGATGTTAAACAGCGCCGTCAGGCCAACCAGTAGGCAGGTAGATAAAGCAGGAAATGACACTGGCACCCTCCAGGATCCTTAAGCTCTCAACATGAACTTGTTATGCAACATTCACACTGTAGCTCTGACAAACCCGGTGGGCCACGAACACAGACATGCATGCATTCATGCAGAGTTTATCCCTTTCTCTTGCGCACACACATTTACACTCACACTGGGCTTGCTGATTATACCGCACCTGTCCCACAATATTGAAAAAAACAAAACATTTTCTTTGTCTGAGTGTTACATAAATTCTTTAAAATCAATATCATTTTTATATTATTTTAAATGCAATTCCTGCAATATTACATTAAATAGAAGTTTTTTTCTATATATCCGGTACATCTTTTTTTTTTACAGTTCATATGGTAATAAATAACAAATAATGATTATAATAATAAATCCAAATCTTGTTTTTATTGTGTATGCATACTCCGTTTGTAATTAATCAGACATCTAATGGCAGCATACTGTTAATTTGTTAGAGTTCACACTAGTTCACAATTCATGCACAACACTATAGTCTGCCATTGTATGCCTGGATTTAAAAAGGACTGAAAGGGAAAAGTGGGGACCCAGTGAGATGTAATGAATGTATACACTTAGCACGCACCTATTGGAGCTGGTTGGCCACTCTAACACAGAATCAAACAGCATGAGGCATGTTTATCTTTTCATATGGGTGTTGCTGGGCTTGTCGCCCGCCCACGGGTGGACAGGCCCACCGGGAACAGTCCTGCTATTCCAGATGGCACTCTGCACCTGACTACAAACCTTTTGAATTTACACATTGATATCAAATGTCTCTGTCTTTGGAAGATATTTCACCTTACATTATTCCCAGCCTTTATATAATTACCTCTTCCTTCATATCATATTTGGAGATAAGAAAACAGCATACATAGATGTGGTTTGTGGTTCCCTTCCTTTTATTATTCTTAATGTGGCTGAGGCTATAACTTTGTAAGCTTAGATTCTTTTTTTTTTTAAACATGAAATCAGTTTTGTCATAGTTATAATACAATGTGCAACTCTGAAACATTAAACATCTGTAACAGTGTTTAAATCTATGTGGTGTCCCCATAGTTTGAGTCTTGTAAAAAATCCAAATGAGTTGCCACAGTTTGTGCAAAATTAATCGTATCCAAGTATATCAGAAGGGATAAAAAAAAAGAATCCTCTATGCATTATATCATTTACATTAACCCATTTAGCATCCACTCATATCCCTAGTGTGCTCGTAAGCACTGATATCCTTGATGCAGCAAGCCCTTCAGCCACTGTATAGTCAGTGTATTAGCCTGCTCCAGCTGAACCCATGAAGAGAGTTGTCACATGTTTCAGCCTGTGCCTGTGACGAGAGCTCCCTGCTTTGAAGCTCTCTCTTTAACTATGTCTCCATTAGAGAGCAGAGGATGGCTAACGTGTAAACAGCCGTGTCGGGAAGACGCTAAAGAGCCTAGTGGGGGAGTGTGCTGTGGAGCACTACCTACACTGTGATCCCTGGAGGACTCTGAGCAACTCACAGCGGGAGAAATCGATCTGAAGAGGCCTTCAGCCTTAGCTTTGGCGTGCTAACAGGATTGGCCACAGGGCTGACACTAGCATGTTTTAGCACGGGCAGTAGGAGGGTGTGCGGTGAGGGAGGGGGAGCAAGGGGAACGGTGGGGTTGGATCTCTCCTGCTGAGCCTTGTGTTCCGCTGCTAGGCTACGTCACAGTTGCAGGAACGTGGGTGGGTTGTTGAGTCTGGGGGGAGGCAGGAGCGAAGCAGACTTCCTGTTGAGATGGCACGATGATGAGGAGGAGGTCAGGAACAAGATGAAGGGCTGGATTTAGGGGTGTAAATGAAATCTAGGTTCCCCCTGCACAGAGGAACAATAAGGCCTTAAACATGACATGGATATGTGGCGTATTTAATTTAAAATGTGCAGAAAGCTCTTGTCTTTAGAAGTATACAAACTGCATGTATCTCTCTCCCTCTGTTGCTGCTGTGCCTGAAGGTGTAGTGGGAGGAGAGGCAGAGGTAGGGGAGCGGAGCTCAGAGTGTGGGCGGCTGGCATAGAGGCCTGCTACATTAGCAATAAAGCTCTGTGTAATTAGCATGTCTTTGGTTGATAATTAGCGTTGTTGAGAGAGCGGCACTGAGAGCGTTGCACAGCCTCTCTAGCTACAGCATGTTTACAGGCGGCTGGAGGGCTTTTTTTCTGTCTCTCCCTCACTCTTTTTCTTTCCTTTTGTATCCAGTTTTTCATTGAACATATATAATCTCTAAGATTTTTTGCATTAGGTTGAATGGATGGGTCAATGGATGGGTATGTATGTGAAAGACTGAAATAGTGGGGTTGAAAGATAGATAGAGAGAGAGAGAGAGAGAGAGAGAGAGAAGAGAAGAGATGAGATGGTAAAAGAAGGTCTTGATGACTCACTTGAAAACAGTTTCAGCTGGGAATGATACTTCCACAAATATCTGTGAAAGCAAAAGACCAAGTAACCAAAGCTAACCCTCTTCAGAGCACAAGTGGTAAATCAAATCAGGCAGTGCTAATCTAAATGGCTTATTATTGTCACATTCACAACGCATGACACCCAGAAAACCATAATAATCACATAAAAACAATGGCAATCTGAAAAAAAAACTAAGGGCATGTTTTTTTTTTATTCTTCATTTAATCCCAAACCACAGGTATTGTTACGCAGGTTACAGTGGTATCTAAACTAGCAGATACTCCACCCATGAGACTGTAATAAAATATGTCCTACACAGTGTTATCAGCTGTTACATAAACAAGTGGGGAGGTCCACTTAATTAATACTAATTGTTCAAAGAGACATGTAAGCTCTTCTAGGCTCTCGTAGCTGATGAAAGCAAACACAGAGGCAGATCCTCCCATCATTGGATGTCCAAGAGATCCAAATGTGTCGTCCTGGCAGGTCTACAGTACACTCCGAGTCTGGCTCCAGATAAAACAGTCAAACACGCAGATAGATTTCCTATACTCGCTGTCTGCCAGGCCGGTTTCCTGGACATGCGAACGGCATTAGAGGAGAAATGGGAAGCCGTGTTGGGAAATGACAAGAGAATAGATCCATCTCTCCTTTTTCCTCTCTTTTTTATTCCTGCTTAAGAACAATCACTTTCAGCTCTTATTGCTGATATATTATGCCAGAATGGGGGTTGTTAATTGCAAAAGCCCATGAAAGAGTCCTTTCTTTTCCCTCCCGATGTTTGCAAATCTAGCCCAAACCTAAGCGGCGCTGGCTGGTTCTTGCTGTGATTGAGCGGCCCCAAATCCAAAACACACTTGGGCTGTGCCAAATCCCTGTTCCACAATGTGTTTGTTCTCCCCTCTGTTGAAACAAAGAACACAGGTTTGTGAAACAACTAAAGGGTTAGCGAGTGAGCTATATCCCTTTAATGCCTGGATATACCTAAGTGAAAGGAGTCAGGGATGCTATAATATTTGTGTGTAATGCATGTGCATATACAGTATGAGCTATTGTGCTTGTATGCACACACAAAAAAGTGTGTTTGGCCTGTAATTGTGTGCTCGCTCTGCATGCATGTGTATGCGTGCGTACATACATGGTGACAATTGGCTCGAACCCTGCAGAGCTGACGGCATTGCGATGACCTCAGCCAGCACAGCACACCGTTGGCTCAAGTATCACATGGAATGGCACATGCCTCTTAGTACTGAGCTGACCTGCTTGCCTACCTGCCAGAGGAAAGGCTGTTGGCCAATCCCATTTCCAGCAGATTAACCTAATCTGAAAGTTCAGCTCACCCTGTAATCCTAAACAGCAGCAGCAGGGACCTGCCTTACCACCTATCCTTAACTCATTTCTCTCCCTTCTTTTCTCCTTTTCTCTACCCTGTCCTCACCTAGGAAGTATTGAATGAGAGGGGGAAGGGGAGGGACAGAGGGATAGATGAGTGTGAGAAGAGAAGGAGGGAGGGAAAGAGGGATGGAGGGAGGAAGGCTGGTAATTATTTCCAAAGGTCATTCTGTTAATGACTACCCGCTTGGCTAATGAGATTCAGCAAAGCTCCCTCACCATGTTTCACCCTGCATATGTTTCACCCGTGTGCCGAGATGTGTGAGAAGCACAGGTGTGATTTCAGCCCAGTGACAGTCCACTGGAGGGAGGGAGGGGAAAGTTAGAGGGGGTGGAAATGAAGAAACATAAAGCGAAAGTAAATTAAGGCGGTATGTCTTGGAGATGGCAAAAAGAAAACGAGTAATGTAGCTTATCCACACCAGTTCACTGCATGTCTTGTTTCAATTGGCAAACAAAACATGATTTCCCACACACTCTATGTACTAATTTGGCAGATTTCACTGTGATTTACCTCAAAAATCTCCTTCTTTATTAATTCAAACATCTTTTTCTCTGCTTTCTCATAATATTCTCGCAAGTCAACAGGACATGTGATCTCCCTCTCTGAAGTGCCAGTGTGCTCATGTTCTGCCTCGCTCTTGTGAAAATATTTTCCAGCATGTGTGCTATTCTATGTGCTTGTTTGGTTTCTAAACAGCATGGAGAAAATTAGCCTTAAGGAGTTTTCTGTGTTGATCAGCCCACTGAATGACTTCTTCTCATGGCTCTCAAATACTGTATAATTACTCTGGCTTGAATGCCTTCACTAATTTATCCTGTACGACTTTGACATGTCTCAGCATCCAAGAGAAATAAGGGAGTCATATCATATCTCCTGTCTTACATTTGTCCACAGTAATTTTGTGTGGAGTCGTTCTGAGGTTGTTAGGATAGGGTACACTCGGTGCAACATGGGGTGGAGGTAGGTAAGGGGTTTGGTTGTCACAGAGATCATATTGCCTTGGTGTTTGCGAGTGACGAGAGATCAGCAGCGCGGCTTGTTTTTCCTGGTGGGCTGAGGATTAAGGTCTGAAGCTGCTTTGACTGACTAAAAAAATTAAGTTTGTGACATTGGAAAGCTAACAGTATCACAGTTTGTTAAAACAAAGACTCTGAAGACAGTTTGTCACACGCCACAGCACATCTTTAAAAAAAAACTAAAAAAAACGATGCTAGTTGGTATATAGCAGAGATCTTCAACAGTGGGTCCTCCGAGTTACGGGGGGGCCACCAAACTATTAATATTTCGAAAAAAAATGTCAAACTTTAAAATGCTTAACATGAATCTAACATATTATCAGTACATATAGATCAGCCTCTTTTGTGAAAAAAAACCCATTGCTAGGCTTGCTGGCGTATAGGTAAGGTAGCCATCCACAGATACATACAGTTAATCCGAAAGATTAACTGTGCTACATGTATTGTTAACATTAAAACATGATTTATAAAATCATGCCACCAATTATTATTTTAATAGCTTATTATTCTATTCATTAAAAATGTGTGGATAAAGACTTTAGGCCGCACTACACATTATTGTAGGCCCAGTTTAATATGCAACTTCATTTTATAAAATTTATGTAGGATGGGGTCCCTGCTTTGTCTCTCTTTCAGTTAAGGGGTCCTTTGCTTAAAAAACGTTGAAGACCCCTGGTACATAGGGTTGAGAATGTCATGTTGAAGAGTCAAGAACTTTTCACACCTCTACCTTCAGTTCATAATTTATATTCAGTGCTAACAACAATGGTAAAGTTGGCTCTGGAAGCTTTCACAGAGTTACAAACAAGCTCTAAGGTTAGTGAAGAAATAAACAAGTTACCATATATTATATATGTGAAAAAAACAAGTCTCCAGTGTTCATAGTATGGTGAATTCCACAAACAGAGGCGTGCCTTTGTCCTCCTCCTTTTCCCGTCTACACCCGTCTCTGTCCTCTTCGGTTCGGACTTGAAGCTTTCAGATTGACAATTGTTTGTTCTAATGCATAGAAAAGGGCGGTGAGACAAAAAGCACAAGGCAAAAAAAAACAAATGTATCCACATATAAGTCACTCCATTTCCTTCACACTTCCACATAAAAACTAGTTTGTTTGATGGTCAAAATAAAGCACCACCCCCAAAACAACCACCACTATCGCTCTCTGTTATTTGATGCACGTTTTTTTTTCTAATAATTGCTTCAAAAAGTGGTAGTGGTCTAAAAATAGTGTGTGGTGAAGCTAAAAATAGTTGCCTAGTTGGCGGTCCTTGCTTGGAGAGGGTAGAAGAATAGGCATGGAATCTCTCTCTCTCTCTCTCTCTCTCTCTCTCTCTCTCTCTCTCTCTCTCTCTCTCTCTCTCTCTCTCTCCCCTCCTTGTGTTTGAAACAGGGTGGGTGGGGGTTGTTTTTGAAACAGAGGAGTGAGTAAGCGAAGTGTCAGAGAATTCATTCAGACTCCATCTCTCTTACTGAGGACCGACCATGAAGAGTTGCCCTCGGCGACCACATGCATAAGACCATTGATCTGAGACCATAAACATCTGATCCCTTGGATAAAGAAGTCTATTATTCAATTCACTTGTTTTTCTACCCCGCCCCCCCCCCCACACACACACACACACACACTTTAACAAACAGAGGGTTCCTGTCTGGTTGTTTTCAGAAACTTTTTTATTACCGAGAAAATACATTTCTGAAAAGTTATATTATCCATGTCAATAGAATTAAGTTTTAATCAGACTATGATACCAGGGACAAACCCAGGGACAAAAGAGGTGTCACCCTCACACAAACAAGTAATTATCCTTACCCAGCTGAACACTGTCTGCTCTAAGGTTTAGCCTGGCACACTAGAACACATCTGTCTGTGGCGCCAGCCTCAGACATAAAGAGAGCAAGTTTACTGAGTTCCTATTTTATAGACTATATGCCTCTTCCACTTCTTAAGAGTGGCTAAGAGCAAGATGACAGATAATGTATGTGATCTACAGGCTCAGCATTTTGTTCCACATCAGACGCCCGCTGCCCAGAAAAGCAGAACCTCAGACTAAGTAGCACTTGGATCTCTGTCAGAGGTGTTTTTTAAGGTCAATATACTGAAGCGGAAGTCTGAGGTACTCACACAACAACAAGAAGAGGTTTTAAAAATAGACTGTTTGAAATGTGCCAATATGTGGTCCCTGTGGTGTGGAGCGGTGAAAAAGGCAGGCCACTTCTGAGGCCACGCTGCCAAAAGGCAAGGCTTTTTCCACTACACAGCCCAAAACAATTCACGCCAGCCATTAAGATGAAATGATGCCTTGTTCTTTGAAACTATTTGTGGAAAATTCAGAATAATGAAGATCTATTTTTATAGATGGCATTCCCTACCCTGCCTGGAGCTTCCCTCCTGGCCCTGGCCTCAGCCCCTCCCCTGCCACGATTGCTGCTTTGGACAGGGTGTGGAAACTCAAGGTCCCAGTATAGAGGTCAACCGGCTGGTCATTGTTACTCAAGGCCTCCCTCAGGCTCCCTTTCCCTGCTGTGGCACCACGCGATAAGAGACAGAGTGACAAAAGACGATAAGTGGCGATTGGTAGGGGGACAAAGAAGGAATAGAGAGTGGCCGGAGGGTGACTTGAAGTTTTACCCCTTGCCACGCAAAGAAAACTGGAGTCATTTTGCTGAGGCTGTTAGACTATTATTATCTGATAATAACTTAAGTATGCAATTGAAAGCTTTATTGATAATGTCACAGTGCAGTCACAGCTGGAAAATGGCATTACTGTATATAAAGCAAGTATGAGAGTGTTTTCCACATACAATTTATCCATGGCAAATTGATTTTAATGTTGAATCAGAAGAACATATAGACACATTCTCATTTCTCTCATTTGAATAGAGACAAATTATGCAACTGGAGCATAGACAGGATGAAAGAGGGGAAGGTTGAGGGTGCAGACATAAGTGCCCTCTTTATCCAGTTTCACTGAGCTGGCATTGTGTCGCATAATGTCTATCTGGGTAATTATACAGTGTAGTGACTAGTGTGAATGACCACTTTGTTCCCAGGGCCGGGATGCTGCTGTAGCAAACAGTGTTGGATTCTGACATGTGCTTAGTGTTTGTCTATTCCATATGGGAAACACTGCACCATCTGGTATTGTGCTGTGTACTGGCTAGCTAAGACTGTCTGTCTGTGAGTGGGCTCTCGTCTGCAGCAGGTTTTCTTAATGGTGATTTTAGCACATGCACCATTGCATTTCCACAGTTTGGAGAAATGTGGAGGAACCTTTTTGTGCACAGTTATCGTTCTGTCTCTCTCACTTACTCTTAATACTTTTCACTATTTTTTGCTCTACTTCTCACTCTCTTTTTCAATGTTTAGTCAGTCTAGTAATCCCTAGACAGCTAGTAATTACATACACAGTTAGCCAGTGTTATTACTGAACACACGACCACTTTGCCAGAGATGATGGATCCCAGGCGCCAGCCTTTGATTCCTGATTATAGTGCAGCAGGGCACCAGGAGTAAGGGGCTTCAAAGCCACCAAAATCACTGAAAAGTCATTGATGCATTATTTTTTTTCAAACGTTGCCTCAAACAGTGCATTGGGATGCACAGATGATGACTGAAAAAAAAACAGGCAGGGACAGGCTGTGATTTGGGGGTCCCATTCCTCAGATTGGTAACCTACAAAATCAACCATCCCCTCCCCAAAGCTCACACAAATACACACACTCACACACACCATGTAGCCATCATCCATGGGCATGCCCCTCGACATGGTCCTGGCATGTTCAAACCACGCTTCATGAAACTGTGGCCTTCTTGCCTTTGGTCTGCCATCTGCTTTCAATAAGCTAAGCCAGCCTGATCCCTCTGATGTTCCCTCCACTCTGAAACGCGGAGAGAAAGAAAGAGTGAGCGAGAGAGACAGAGAGAGTGAGGGGGAGAGACCAAAACGAGAGCAAGTAAGAGTGAGCCAGACAGACAGAAAAAGAAATAGAAATAAGGAGAATGAGAGCACATCTCAAACATACTATTACCCCAGCTCTGCCGGCAGCAAGGCCACCCTGAGTGTGCTTATTGTGCAGTGGTGCTAGGGGCTCTTAATCAACCGCGGGTCCACTTCGTGACCACCAGCATCTTGTTATTTGTGATGGGAAGGGACAACGTTTTTCCCCGCTGTCTCACCCCTACTGACACTGAGCCACATTGGCCTTTACCAATCTGCTCTGACGAAATTGAGTTTGTCAAATGTTAAAAGCGAGGGAGCTCCCTGTTGTCCTGTGGCGTCCCAAACGTTTCCTCTTTTTGTCACCTTTTTCCCCTAAAACAGTCATGATCTACATCTTGCAACACATCCCCATACCTAAACGACATTAAAGGACTTTTTCCAAAGACTCCCAAAACAACACATTCGACCGTTTTATTATTGGCGGTTTAGTCATGTGAGCGTAATCATGTGACCATTCTATTTAACATATGGGGCACAGTTTTAAACACTAGTTAATACTTTCAGGAATTGGCTTAAAATGAGTCATGGCTTCACAGACTAAGGTCCGTAAAACTAATGGGTAAAACTTAGTTGACTTTTGTTTGAAACCCAGTCTCCTGAGTGAAAGTCCTGTTTGTTTGATCCATCCTGCCTCCTTACATGTAATTTGGTGCTCTTATACTTTGTCACCTCTTTTTCTCATTTGCTCTCGCGATAACTTAATACAGCCACGAGAGGTTGATGCCTAATAAGAAACGTAATTGTCGGTCATTATGAGCTGCTTGCATGATCGACCCATATGGTTGTTTTCTGGGTGAGGATGGGCTAAAATCTTGTGTTTGTAAGTTAGTGTAAAGACCAGTCAAAGAAAAAGTACTGTAGGTTTTTTTTAGGTTAAACCTGCCATATTTCATTCAAACTTTGGTACATTTTGCATTAAAAAAAATAGCCCCTAGCTTTAGATGACATTTTCTTAAAGATTATTTGGGAGCCCTTTTAAATTCCATTGCTGTGTACTTTTGGGTCATAAACCAGTTACTTAAAAGACTTTAGTGCACACTGTAGGTGCACGCTGTGGCCACACTCAACCTACACACATTCTGAAGGCAGGTCTGTATAATTTGCATACTGTCATGTCTTCAAGGAGTGTCTCTGATAGTCTGAGTAATTCAATCTGTTCTCTACCAAATGTTAACATTGTGACAAACAGTGGCTGAGACCCTGCCAGGCAAAGCTGTTTATTCCAGTAAAATTTTATTATATTTTAGCAGCACAGCAAACATGATTAACCATAAGTGGCACAGTTATGATGCTTTTATATTGTGCTCGTCTGTCAGTGACTTGTTTTTCATCGACTGCTGAAATATACTGAAAAACCATAAACTGCTGAATTTATTGGAGAAAACCCTTTGTGCTCTGGTACAATACTATCTTCTTTCATAAGTCTTGGTTTTGCTTACAGTAGTATGTGTATTCTGAAGACCATACAGTGTTGGCAAAGATATAAAAGACCTATTATAAACTGGCTGTTTTTGTAGAGGGTTTTTCACTGATGCTGTCAGCCATTGGGTTGAAGACATTGAGAAACATTCACTGGCCTGGCTCTCGCCAATAGCAATAAACACAATATTGAATGTGTCGTACCCTTCGGCCACTGCCAAGATAACTGCAGAAGGGAATGGTCAGCAATGAGGCTCTTTCCAAACACAACCCAACAACTAGCCTGAGTATATTACAAATAAAGATGTACCCATCAAGCCAACAATGTTTTGACTCAGCTTCTGTTGAGACATGGTAGTATTGCAGAAAATGAGGGGAAGAGGACAGAGGTAGGGAGACAAAGACAGAGAGCAGACTGAGACAGAAAGATGAAGGCAGAAAGATGGATAGAGGGATAGAGAGGGTGAGCAGGGTGGCAGAATGCCGAGCAGACGGATCCTGGTATGGCAGGAGCTCTGGGCAGGCGTCAGCTGTCCCTAGCAGACCCCCTGGGGCCACCCAGAATTCACACCCAAATACCCTCCACAGTTTTTTTCTCAAGAGCTACATGAAGTTATTACCCACACCCTAAACTATGAAATGAGTACACAGCTGGACCTTTTCCTGCAATTAAAACATCAGAGAACTGAAATCTTTGACAGATGTACTAACACCAAGCAATATACAATATGATTCAGTTCCCTTGTATCTCACGCCTGCTTCACTCAGCCTCTGATTATTTCAATGTAGCCCAGGTTGCCTTACTTGCCTTGCTCACTCTAGCCCACTAGCCCATCTTAGCTACATTTTAGCACAGCCCAGTCTAGGCCAGCCTAGCTGAGGGTGCAGAGCTTAAGGGTCCAGATGAGACGGAGTTCTAAATATGTAGGACACTGTGTCTATGCTGCTGTGCCTGCTTCACACAGGCCCTGTGACAAGTCGAGTCATGAGGGAGCATCATGAAGAAGGAGTTTAATTAGGAGCAAGCCTCCAAAGGGGCCACAGAGAAAGACACCGAGCCAAGCAAGCATACACAGCTTTGTTGCAGTCTTTCCTCTCAGTAATAAGTTTTCTCCTTCCTCTTCTTTTCTCACATTTTCTCTACTCCCTCTTTGTAACATGCCCGGTGATTGCTCATATTGTAGTAGTTTGTAGTTTTGTAGCTTAACTCTTATGAATTGGTTTCTCACGTCATAGTATGCCCACATTTTAAACTGTAGCAGGAATACAGGACATTGTGTTTGGTTCGTGTTTTTATTTCAAAATAAACTGACTGTCTGATAAATACTACAAAAAGAAATACAATGGTTAATTCATTAACAATGGAAAAATGCTTTAGTATACAGAGGCAATACAATTGCTATAAACTTAAATATAGCTGTTTGAAATGTTTTCCTTTTATGCCAGCAGTCATTTTGTAAGAATGAAATAATGAGCATTCCTTTATAAAAACTGAAAATCCAAGTTACTTGTGAAATTGAATCATTTTAAAATGAGAATGATAATTTGGGTGAATATTTTGTGAATTCTTGGCACAAGTGAACTGCACCAAAGTGTTTTTGTTTAATCCTCATCCTATTAGCGTATTCCCCAAAGACTCTATTTCCATGCCAGCTCTTCATACCCATACTCCTGTGTCTTTCAATATAAGGGTAGGGGCTCCTTTTCCAATGATCATTATTCTCTCCATTATTTTGAAATGTATGTCTTTGAAGTGTCTTATATAGTGATGATGTCACTGAATAAGAGACTCAAAGCCTTGTTTGGACCAGTTGATGACTCTGGCGCAGAGCCATGAAACACATAACAAATCCAGGGCACATATTAAGCAATGAGCTATTCGAGAAGGGGAAAATATATAGGATGATGAGAGTAGGGCGTTAGGGTGGTGAGGTTCAGAGCGCAAGAGTGAGATGCCCTTCTATGGCTATATGAGCACCCCAACGGATCTGATTGGTTGTTGGGTTGTGTGTCAGCCTTTGGCAACAGGTGTGATGTCTTTAAACAGGTGGGAATAACTGGGATGAGTGGCATACCGCCCTTGTACCGCACCCTCAATGTGCTGAGCCCCGGTGGAAAGCTAAGCTTGGGCCACATGCTTTAAAGTCATATAACACTCATACCCTGGCACCCTACACCCAATCAACACCCGATGCAACCACTGCCCAACCCCCCCTGCCAGACCACCAGCTCAGTTACCCCATATGGATGTCACCTTTACCCCAGCACTCTTTCTCCTCTTCCAGCAATGCACCACTGCTATTCTTCCTAGAATGGAATTGAATCTCTCATGCACTCTGTGCCGGCGCCGGTAGGTGGTGGAACTCTGTGCAAGTAGGAAGAAAAGTTGTTTTTCTTGCATGCATTCTCATGTGAACAGAAAAAGGCCAGTGGTTCAGCTCTTGTCAGTTCGATATGATGCATCGCCGAGGCCAGAATGAAACTACACAAAAGAAATAGCCAAAGTTTTACATCTCACGCCTTTGCCAAAAAAGACAGCATGCTGAACCTCTGCAACCCCTTTGTTCTTTTGACTCATCCACCTCTGATAGAGCAGGAGTGCTTGATTCACTGTGGGTCTGTTAGAAGTCAGATCTCCTGCACCGCCTTGTTGGTGTGATTTCCTGAAGACTGTCAAAGATGTGAGAGATGCTTTCAAATTCAGAATTCCAGATTTCCACTCTGGGGGCCAAGTGGGGATTCAGAGAGAGAAGAGGAGAGCCAGCAAATGTTGACACGCTTACAGTAGCTGCCTCGCCACGAGACGCCTCAGGAATCAAACAGTTATCACACAAACAAAAGAAGCCCTCTAAGTTCACTAAAACCACACTCAAAACAGGCCTTTGTTGTGCTGACATGAGAGATGACTGGATTGTTATTTGTTTTCTAAGCAGGCAGATCGCTCCCTGTCACTTCTGTTGCTGGTTGTGATGGAGTAGCTAGCACTCGTATCTCTTCCGTTAGTGAGTACTGACGGAGACAAAAAAAAACGAGAGGAAGAAGTTCACTGAGATTAACTTATCTTAGCATCTATCTTCCTCCTTGCTCCTGCTCAGTCTTTCTTTCTTTTTTCTTGACGCTAACACCCACTCTCACACACCCACACATGCACACACAAACACAGACTCGTTCCCCTCTTTTCCCTCCCACACAAACACACACACACACACGCACCAGTAGACACACATACACACACTCCAACATATACACAGAGAGAGAGAGAGAGAGACACACACACACACACTTGATCAGCATCAAATACAGGGTGTGCTAAAGTAAATTTAATTACGTCTGTCTGATATGGAGCTTCAGATGAAAGTAGGAGAGCGCAGTGTGAAGCGACGACTGCACAGACAGGAGCAGGCCCGTGATATTCCTCCTGTAGACTAATCTCCCTTTATTAAAGCCAGGAGGAGAGTGGGAAGGGGGGTGAAAGCGGGATGGGGAGGGGTGCCTTTGATGAGATCTCTAACTGTCAGCTACTGTACTTTTCTTCTCTTCCGCTCTGTCTTTGTCTCTCACTTTTACGAGGCAAATGAACACAGCACCTATCGGTACATGCCTGCTTGCTCAAGCAAACATACCCTCGTGCTATC
Organism: Perca fluviatilis; assembly: GCF_010015445.1. Classification (NCBI taxonomy): domain Eukaryota; kingdom Metazoa; phylum Chordata; class Actinopteri; order Perciformes; family Percidae; genus Perca; species Perca fluviatilis. The sequence goes on from NC_053117.1 coordinate 16,882,118, forward strand.
ACACACAGTAATGTGCTCTGAAACTTATCCCTGTTGTTATGGTTGTCAACAATATCTAAAAAAGGACAGACGCAGCTCTCTCTCTCTCTCTCTCTCTGCCTCTTACGCTCTCTTTGTCCGTGTCTCTCATCCACTCGGAGGGAGTGGTGAGCGAGTGGAGGGTGTGCGTCTCTGCTTGTCTGCTGTTTTCTGGCCACTCTAATGGGGGCAGGTGGCCATCAGGTGGCCAAAACAGAAACTGCCACATTTAATAGCACAAATACCAAAGTTATGGACTCGAGCAACTCAACTATATTTTAATTTGGTTTCATGACACACTGATGATTATGGTTATGAAATGTGTTTTACTTTTATGACTTTTTCCCTTTCCTGTGTAATTACGAGGTTTCAGAGTCCCATGATTTGTCACTCGGTCAAGAGTTTGATCACTTGTTACGTCTTGTTATTGAATGTGATTAAATCCTTTGTGCCATCTTGAATGTTTAGCTGCATGTTTTTCTTTTTATGTTCACAAAGCGGCCAGCGTATCCTCGTGTCACCCCGTGTTGATGGAGGTTAGAATGGAGCCTGCCAAAAATGATTCATTTCTTTTCTATAACAATTTCTCAGAAAGAGACCCACTTTTCTCAGTACTTTGCAAAATCTATTCATTTGAAATAAATCAAGATATACTTCTGTTAAAGAAATCTTTCAATGGTTTCCCAAACTTCCTCTAATTGGTAGTTCATTCTAAAGGGTGCCTCCTCACAGGTCATCACCATTGTCCCTCTGTGGGTCACTGTTCCCTAACACAAAGCCCTTCAACTATGTTGTGCAACTACTCTGTTTGCAGACATTGAGAAAGAAGGGCCTAAACGGCTGTGACAGCCCAGACCCTGATGCAGACGACTCGGTCGGCCACAGCCCCGAGTCCGAGGACAAGTACAGGAAAATAAACGAGGACATTGATCTGATGATCAGCAGACAGAGACTGTGTGTAAGTACCTCTTGTTAAACCCTGAACCTTCCTCTCATCTTTCTTTCCTCTCTCTCCCTTCTTCTCCCCCTATGCTTTCTGTCGCTTCGTCCTCGTCTCCTCGTTTTTGTCGTCATCTGTCCCCTACCACCCATCTCTCCGTCCCTTCATCTGTGTCTCCCTCCGTCCGTCTCTGTGGTTGTGTGGGACCTGGCAGGCATTAAGCAGGAAGGAGAACAAAGGCGGCGAAAGTCCGGAACTCGAGTCGACTCTCATCCTCACCCCACGCACTGAGGAGAAATACAAACAGATTAATGAGGAGTTTGATCACATGATTAAAACTCATAAGATACCTGTAAGTACTGGGTTGACGCTACGCAGCATCCTCAGCAGGCTAACAAAATGCTGACTGGCCAGTAACTGTTGAGCTAACCCAGCTAACCACCATTGTTTGCCACTAGACTAAATAGACAAAGTGAGAGTGAGAGTAAGAGTGAAATGATATTGTATACTTACAGAGGAAAAAAATGACTTGATTTTGCTTGATTACAGTTGAGGAACAGTCCTCTAATTTGACATGACTGTAACCATAACTAGCAGGCATTTTTACAATAGTAATTGCAGACTTTCTCTCCTGACAAATTTGAACCTTACTGGGTTCCCTCCTTGAACCCGTTACCCATAATGCCTTGCCGGGCTCTCGGGGGAGGTGTGGTGTCTGCATGTGCTTTTCCTTTTCCTGCACCAAAACACAGCGCTCAGTCACCCGCAACAACAAGGACAGGCACTGTGGCAATGAAATAGCAGTAGACATTCAAAATCTCTTATTATTTTTCCTCCTTACTGAAATAAATTTTAGGCAAAGTCTTCAGTAGCCTAACGGATTATTTGTTAACAGATGTGTCAAGACATGTGAGCGGCTGGATTTGTATTATATTGTGTTAATTTTACAAACAAATGTAATCTATAGCCAGCTGCCAGAAACCGCAAAATAAAGGCTGCTCTCTATGTAAACTGAGCCTGCCTTTCATTCAGAAAGCAGCATGTTGGAATGGTTAGTGCTCTAGTCTTACAGAGAAAGAGATAATTCCATGGTAGATCATTTAGAGAAGAGAAGTGGTGTCTAAGCCGCGTGGAGCAGGGGGAGATGTGGTTAGAAGCAAGGCAGGGGTTGGTGAGCTGGGATGCCGTGGCGGTGTAGGGTGGGTTTGGGATCGGAGCTGGGTGGGGACGGGGGTGGAACAGCAGAGGTGGTGGTGTTGGGCGGGGGGGGGGGCTCTGCACACAACAAGTGGCAGTTCAGTGTGTGGTCAGGGTGGCTGCCAAGCACTGGGCCTGTGGATTGCAGGGGACTGTTGAGGGGACTGTGGGGAGAGACGGAGGAGGCAGATGAGTGAAAACAGGAAGGATGGCACCAGTTAAAGGACAGCTTACAGACGGGGCCCTTACACCCAGGGAAGGGGTGCGTGTACACACAAATGTGCGCATAGGCACAGCTCCCCCACTCTTAGAAAACACTGCATAGGGAAGTCTTGAGGTATAAGAGCTCCAACAAGGAATCCGAGATGGAAGAAATTACGAAAAGTCTTCAAAAAATAAAACCGAACCAGAGACAGCCCCTCACTGGTAATAAAAGAAAGATTTTGCCTGTGTAAAGTTGCAGTAAAAGCAAAACGTTCAGAGGCCTGCAATGAAATAATATTTGGCCTGCAAAAAGAACATTAGCAAAAGGGAGAAAATTGAAGAAGACGAAGCGGCGCAAAGGCACATAAGCCAGGCCGATCATCCCCCTGATGCTCTCCCTCAATGGCTCTGAGACACATGGCAGTAATTTAGGGCCCTATTTTCTACTTCCTAAAGCTAACATGCAGGATCAACCACTTCCAGGGCACTCCCAAGGTTAAGCCCTTCTGCCAAGTGACACAATAAACATGACAAACTAGACGCCTGGGGCCGACAGACTACCTCTACCCATGTTCCTGATGAGACTGCTGATTGATCTGAGTCTACCCCTTAACACTTTGCATTAGCTCCATGTGACAGACAATTACGTTATTCCTACTTGCATCCAGTTCTCCAGTCTTGAAGCTGCTTTTGCAAGAAATATTGCAGACTTTTTTGGTGAGGTGAAGACAGACTGAATTATCTATAGCTCTTTTCGAACAGTGGGATGCTATTGGCTTTCCTCCCAGTAAACCATAGCCTACTTATTTCTTATAATGTAATAAACCAGGGATGTATTTTAGGGAATATAAACGCAGTCACAAAAAAATAATGTTTTCTCAGGTCAACCTTTTGCCTTCACAGTAACAAATGTCACAACATGTAAAGGGCAAAACAAGAGTCCTTTACAGAAAGTAACCTAAACATTTGAGTGACAAATTATTGCCAACCCATATATCATCTTGGAGGCAATTTGACTAACGGAGAGGAGTTTTGTAAGCGCACACCCTTTAATTTCAGTGCTCCCCTCCACCGTCCATACTGTCTTGTATTTTTAGTTTTGTTCTAAGAAGTTGTTCCCTGTACTATTCATCTATGCATGGCTGTCTATTGTTAGTCGTCCATTTGTCCTTTTGAACTTGGCTGTCTGTCTTTTTTTTCTTTTGTGTTTGACTGCTTTGACTGTAGATAGTCAAACCATTTTAAATTCCTTTGTGTTCCTGGAGTGTTGAATTGTCACGTCTCTTTCTCTCTTTCTGTGTTCGAAGGCCTTCTTCCGTTTCTTCACTTACTGCAATCGTTCTAAAAGCGTATCTTTAGTCTAATCAAGCTCGTGTCTGTGTCTCTCTTTTTCCCTCTCTCTCCCTCTCTCAGCAGGCCGTGCCCCCATCGAACTATGACATGTCTGTGTCCATTCCCGTTAGCAACCAGAACAATCTCATTTACAGCCATCCCGGTGGTTCTCTAGGCAACCACAACCTGTTGCCACTGGCGCACCATGGCCTACAGAGAAACAGCATGTCTCCCGGAGTTACACACAGACCCCCCAGTGCAGGTAACACAGTTAGGGCCTCAATCGCACTCTTGCACCCAAGTACACGCTGTTATCCCATATGTCTATCTTCTCAGCTCTGTGTGTACCCGTTTGTCATCCTAATAGACACACACATCAAATGCGTGATTTATTTTATGACAGCTACCCACAGTATTCCACCTAAAGGCAGTGAATGAATTTAAAGTCCCTCCCAAATAAATATTCACATATTGCCTGCTCAGTATTTTGTTCAAAGTTGAAGATTGAATATCGTCTCAAACCTCAGCCTTACATTCACATTGATTTAGTGTGAGGTTCTACACATGGGATGTCTGGCCCTATGTATAGGCTTTGAGTTGCTGGTGACATAAGCAAATCAGGTCTGTTGGTTTGTTATTGTTGTCCAAAGTCCTTTTTCTGTCCCTCTGGTCTGAAGGCTGCTGCCCACACCCTCACCCTGTCATTACAACTGGATGCTAGAAGTGCTAGCACAAACTAAATATGAGTTTTGGCGCTTGCAGTATCCACACAACCGCACACGTTCTGGACCCTCCCACTCTTCCACCTCACATGGCTTAAAAATAATAATGTGTCATTTTTCTTGGACGACAGCTTAATGTATCCACTCGCAGTGTCCAGTTGCTCAGAGTGTTACAGTTTGAGTGGGAAGCAGTATTACTTCTAGTATCAGTACACACAAATGATGTACTGACACACAAAACACACAGTGGATTGTGAATAAATTGCGTTTGCTTCTGAAAGGCAAGCAAGGTAAGAGACTGGATGTTACGTGGGTGTCTATCCTCTAATGGTTTTCTCTCTTTTGCTCTCCTCTCTCTTTCATCTTTCAGGTGGCCTCATGGGTGCTGACCTCACCACTGGCGCAGGCACCAGTGCTGGTAAGAATGGCCTCCTCTTCTCACTCACAGTTGTCTGCTAACACACACACGCACAAACATGGCACCCACTCACCCACTCTGGGCCATAAAATGCATGACTAATAGTAACCCAAACCCAAGTGGAGATTTTGTCCATGATGTGTTGATGTTAGTGGTCGTGGAGTTCATCTGGGAATGTTTGCCCAGTGCTGGGGCTGTGACACATCCTGCCTGTGTTCAGCTATAAAACGGTGGAACAAGTGTGGGGAAACAGAAATAAAACCACACTAAATACTGAAGCAGCAGATTGACTGACGGGCAGTCAGAAGAGATGGTGGACTTTTGTCTGTTTTCTCTGTATGATGAGCCATCTCTTTATTTATACTGCTCTGGGATTTGAATATAAATACAAAATGACAACACCCATAGATCCCATTTAGAGCACACTCAAAGTCTTCACACAGTAACTGCTGTCATATGTGTGCAACCAAATTAATTCAATGTTTGGAGTGGCTCACCATGCCATAATGATCCCGTGGAGAGTAGAGCAGCCGATGTTAGAGGAACATGGGTACGGAATCTTAAGTGTTGGATTCTGTGTCAATGGATTCGTCCCTGAGGACATGTCAGGCCCAAGTTTATGGCAAAGAGACTCCATTTTAAAGGGTTACATTTTACAGCCAAGCCATACAGTGCAGAATGTAAAAATGGAGGGGCGTGGGGGGGTCAGAGGGGTACAGCTGGGCAGCCTTGTCTGGCCCCTAGGGCTCCATCACAAGGGGTCAACGCCTGGTTTCTCTGTCTGGTCACTCATCACACACACAACAGGACCATTTGTTGTGGCGTGCGTACCGTCGACAGCGTGCTGCAGAGCATGCTTCAAATGTAGCCTTTGTGTCACCGCGGCGAAGGAACAGAGGCGCTCTGTGAGAGCTGTGCGTCGCTCAGCAGCAGCAGCGAAAAACACGACGTGGAGAGAGAGTCATGTGGGAGCTAAAAGATTCCATTCAAAGCTCTCTTAAATCTCATCTAGGGAAGAGAGAAAGAGCATGTAGGGTGGGGGGTTGGGGGGGAACCCCAGTGATGAATATCCACTGATGGTGGAAGCATGTGTGCAAAGGAGAAACAGTGGGGGAACACAGATGGAAGTGTTCTGTGAACTTGGTCAGCCATTTTAATGATGTTCCTCTAAGTGACTCAGTGTGAGGTGGCCCAGCCACTGTGGCACCACAAAGGCTCTTTTAATGTTCCTATTCTCCTCACGGTGAGTTTTGATAAGCTGATTGTACAAGTAGCTGTAGTGTATAAGTGTCTTAAGTGGTGTGGCCTAAGTGACATAGGAGGTGCTTTGTGTGTATGTCTGTGCATGTGTGTATGTGTGTGTGTGGTTCAGACATGCACATAAACACAACACTTCCTTTGTGCCTCAGATGTCATGGTTCCACTGTCTGTAAAGAGAGAAAATGGCAGCTTTTAAGGGCCAACTCACATAGTACTAGCATTACCTGGGCTCCTCCTGAATTTTGGAAGGATTGCAGAAGTCGTCTTAATCCCGTAAGAATATGCCATGTCCCTAATCTGAATAATTCCACCGCTGATTAACTACAGTATTTTACCAATCACAGATCTTCTGATATTAGGAATTTAGTGTAAATTATCATCACAGTAGAATGTCTCAGTCTTTTCACAAAAGATTACTTTATTTATGTTCACTTTCCGGGCTAAAAAAGATGAAGAGCAGTGAAAATTAGATATTTAATAGACTTTTTAATGGAATTTCAGTAGGCTCATGTAGCCATGGAGTCATGATTTCCACCTTTGTGAGAATAGTCCATTTGAACAGGCTTCTTCACAACCTGACACAAAGTGACTTTTTTTTAAAATGTCATAGCCAGGGAGATTTTTTAATACTGTTCATAATAATTATAAAGTGGCACTGAGCACATTTTTTTAAGGAACAAGGCAAAGTAAATTGTTGTTGTTAGTTGCCTAGCAACACTGTTGTCATGACTTAAACTACTTGAAGTCCGAGCATATCATGTACTTGACATCCCATGTATAAAATAGAAACTTTAGAGTTCCTTTTCATTGCAGCATTAGCATGAAGATGCTCTATGTTTCAATCATATCTGGAAATAATCCTTGTGATTTGGCATGTAAATTTAATTGAAACACAGACTTTTTGTTTATCCTGTGCAGATACACCGCATGAAACCCAGACATGGGGGTTAAAGTCTAAATCACACGAGGTGCCCTAAGTAATTCTAGTCCAGTGCAAATAGGACATTTGCAGTTACTGAAAGGCTGAGTCATCATGTCTCTTCTATGGAAATATTGTGGGAAGTGTGTACGTGCATGTGTATGTTCGCTCATTTATATACAGTATGTGTTCAATCTGTCAACTCCTTTGCTGGCTAGGAGAGAGTGTGAGGAAAGAGACATAACGTGAGTGGAGGAGAAAAAAAGAGAGCTGATGAAGGGAGCTCCGGACCAAGGCCCCAGCTTGTAAAACCTCCCACCTTCATTTGTGCAATTATGTAGCTGTCATCTTTGCTCCAATCAGCAATCTGCCCACCAAACCACTGCGAGGATTTAACTCTTGTCACTTCTCACCTTGATCACCCACCAATTACTCCCTCAAATGAGATGCGTACAAGGTACATCTTTAAGACATGTCTGGTGAAAATCACACTGAAATACAAGATAAAAAGCCTACATACAAGAACTGACAACAAGGCAGGTTCAGTCGATCAAACAATGTGTGTCTCAATCTTGGCAGCATCTCACACCAACAGTACAAGTTGTAAGCGTGAGCGTGACACCTTAGTTCAGTTGGAGAATTCAGAGTTTGAAAGTATTTTGGCCAAACCGCAACGGAAGAGTGTGTGTGTTTGGGGAATAGAATGGAGCGCGCCTGTTAGACCACAACAGGACATCAGAAATTTGTACAGTAACGTACATGAGTTTAACCACACCTCTCCTTTTTGTGTGTGTGTGTGTGTGTGTGTGTGTGTGTGTGTGTGTGTGTGTGTGTGTGTGTGTGTGTGTGTGTGTGTGTGTGTGTGCATGTGTGTGTGTGTGTGTGTGTGTGTGACAGAGAGAGAGAGAGAGAGAGAGAGAGAGAGAGAGAGAGAGAGAGAGAGAGAACACTCTAGGGGTGCGCTAAGTTGTAACCATAGCACCTATAGAGACAAATTGCAATCTTCAGCTTTGTTCCAGCTGTCCCCTTCACACCTCAGAAATAGCAAAAGGCTGTTTATCTGAATCTCAGATCAGATGTTGTTTTCTATGTGTGAGCTTTAAAAAGCAGTAAAACCGACTCCTGGACGGGCTGTGTTTAATTTTGGTACTTCCTGTAAACGGTTGACGCCAGCCTGCGACCCAGCTCGTGCAAAGCAGCATTAGAAGAGGAGAGTGGAAATGAACTCTGGATATCGTGTCTTCAGCTGATATTATAGTCAAGCCAATGTGTCCCTATTGAATGCAACTTTGTCCTACAATCAGGGTGATCAAGCTCCAGAATAGGAAGATTTGACTCGCAGTTCTTGCTTCATTAGCTTAATTAGCCAATGATTTTACTTTTGAAATGCTTAAGGACTGGCCTATGCCACTCATGATCATAGTCATCTAGCAGATAATTGACTGGACTGCAGCCATCTCCACAGGGAGGCAATACACAGATGTCTGATTAACTGTCACCAAGATGAAGTCCGTGTCATCTTGACCAAAGTGTGTATTAATGTCTCTCTATAGCTCCGTCTCTTTTTTTTATTCATCTGTACAAAAACACTGATGTACTTCCTGCTGGGTTATTTACTAAAGTGTGTGTATGTGTGGTGTGTGTGTCTGTTTTATATGCGTATGAGGTCTCATTCATCTATCTCCACATGCACCCACTCAATCTCACAAAGGGCCAGCCATGAGAATGAGAGAACGGGAAAACTGAAGAGGCAGCTGCCTCTTTGCTAATGTGAGATTGACACTGGAACTAAGAGGGTCCAATACAAAACACACACGTGCATCCATATGCATGGCTCGTGCATAAGCAGTCACATTACAGCATTTCTCATATTCACAGGTCGTGCTGTGCTTATGTACACTGGTAGAAAAATGGTGCTTATGTAGAATCACGCACATGCAACGTTGTATACAGCAAAACATACAATAACACACAAAGTCTATGTCGTTAACATCAACTTGTACATGCTCACACATAACACATGCCAGCAGAGGCACAGACACATACACACACCAGCAGTCACACACACTGTTTTTCTCGTTTTCTGTCAGATGGCCTCATTTTCTCTCACCGCTAGCGGTCGTTTACTCTTCAGATTGTTCAAATTGAGCTTTTGAGACTTTTCATTTGCAAACAACAAAAACCTCGCTCTCAAATTAAACAAAGATCAGCGAGGGAAATTGCCAAGGAAGACATCTGCGACTCATTTTCCCCTGGAGTATATGATTAGGAAATTCATTTATGTCTAACGTATAATTCCTCCCCGTCTTTCAAGTGGGAACGTCCACACAGTGCCCTGTGTTCTACCCCTTGGAAGAAGGAAGGAGAAGTAAGGGGAAAAACAGCCTGCGGGATTGGGTTAGAAACAAAGACTATGTTGCTTGCAAGAATGCTCTACTCTCAGTTTTTTTAATGAGGTTGCTGGGATTTCGCCCCACCGGTTTTTGAGGAGGAAAATGGGTGCTGCACTTGGCCCTCCGTATTTAGGGGAATGCAGATCTGGTGGCAACTCCAAGGCAGGGTCTTTGTCTGGAATAACCACACGTGTTTAGCTCTGATGGCCAAATGATGGGTCCCATCCCTCTGTGGTCTTGCTACCCGTAATTAGATGTTTTTACGCGATTCACTGGCTGTCGCAGGGCACATGTAGCCTTAACTGACAGTGACAGAGGTGGAGGGTGAGGTCCTCTCAAGTGGGTGCCTTTATTGTATGACTGCCAAGCAAACAGTGGTGATCATCAAGGCAAAAACAGTACGCTTGTTTGATTATCTGCTCTGCCAGTGTGCACCACTTTTATGAAACACCATTTACAAGTCTCTACAGACTGGTGATTTAATATAATGTCTACCACCGGAAGTGGAGATGAGACAGAAACACTGAAGACGGGCACAAGGTGAAAATGGATTCCTGTAGTTCTTCATTAGGCTACACTGCCATCAACATCAGGATTTACAAGATTCATTCAACTTTTCAACAGTTTTAATAACATATAGCATTGCCTCTTTCTCCCCAACCTTTTATTTGCTCTCTCAGGAAATGGATATGGGAACCACCGCAACTCGCCAGGTCTGCTGGTCTCTCCAGGCGGCATGAACAAGAACATGCAGGCTAAGTCTCCCCCACCCATGAACTTAGGCATGAACAACCGCAAACCTGACCTACGTGTGCTCATCCCCCCTGGCGCCAAAAACAACATGCCCTCCATCGTGAGTAATCTTTCTATCCCTCTTTTCATTTCCCTACTGTATATCTTTATTTCTATGGGGGTCTTTAGGGTTTTTGGTTGTTGCTATTATTGATTTCCTTTCATGTCCCCTCTGCTGCTTTCATCTCTTCATATCAGACTTGGGTTGATGAGATTATGTTTGTGATAAACTTGACTTTTTTTTCCCCATGTGCTTTGGCAGCTTCTTATAAATGTACTTTTGGCCCAAGTCTGATATACTGTCAGATGTATTTCCTCTGCAGTGTCTGTGTGCGTTAGAGGGCACTTATGCATTAGGCCCTGATATTTCTTTCTCCTCTCTTTCTAATAAGGTGTGTTATGTTAGTATAGATAGTTCTTAGCGTCTTCTTTTCACATTCATTTTGTGTCTGTTGTCTCAATCTTTACAGCAGCTTCATGCCTAGATCCACACTTAGCCACCACTTCTATATTCTAACTTGCATTCACTAATTTGAATGTATTACCCTCCCCTTTTAATGCCGTCAGTCTGAGGATGTTGATCTGCTATTGGTAAGTCAGACTGCCACTCAGATTTAGAAATCAAAACAAAACTTAAGAATCTGAAACTTAAAAGGTTTTCTAATGAGAAACTGGTTAAGATAGTTCTCGAGAGCATAATGTGCCTTGTAGAGCTGAGAGTGTTGCAGTCACCTGTAACACTGACCTGGACTTTTGAAAGAAAGTGATAAATATTCACATGTACATTTATGTCCTATGTCTTAATTTGCATTATATTTTCGCCATCACCGTTGAGATTAGTACAGCTAGATACAGCGTTTTTGAAAAAAGCCGTCCCGACTCTAGAGTAACTTTCACCTTTATTGTTGCTGACTCTGCTGAAGGCTCCAATGTCACCTCTTGTGACATTTTGTGAGGGCACATAGTGCCATCCAGTGGTGTGTCAAAGTAAAAGCAGCCTGGCCTCTTTTCTGCCTCAGCCCTTTCGTATATCTACTCCTCCCTTCCTTCCTTTTATCTTTTTGCCTGCGTATAGAGTCTTGCGCCGCACAAGTACAGCTCACAGCTTTTATTACTCAGAATGTAGAAATGAAACGCAACAAAAGATTACTCTTTCATTTTTGCATCAAACCTCCATTATTTTCTGCCAGACCTCCCCTCTGTGTGCCTCTCCCTCGCCGTCGCTACCCTGTGTTGCCTTGGAGACCGATGGTGTTACTATAGCGACAGTGGGCCCTCGGAAAGGGTGGTAAATGATAGGGTTGGCAGGGTTCAGCCGTGCCGCATGTCAAGTGATTAATTTCCCCAGAAGTTGGCATCGCATTTATTCTCTCAGCATCTGTTGAGTGAAAGAAAGAAATGGAAGAAAAGAAAAAAAACTTTCTTTTATTGCAGTGTTTTGTTTGTTTTGTCTGGGAGTTGGTTTCATGTTCTCAAGCCTCTCCCATCTCTCCTGCTCTCTGTCTCTGTCTTCCCTTCCTCTGTCACAGAACCAGAGAATAAACAACTCCCAGTCTGCTCAGTCATTGGCAACCCCAGTGGTATCAGTAGCAACTCCCACTCTACCAGGACAAGGCATGGGCGGTTACCCATCTGCCATCTCTACTTCTTATGGTACCGGTATGTACTGTGTCATCTTTACATGTAAAATTCCCATTTATCTATACTGTAAAATTCCTATTGCCATTTGTCCATTGACACATTATCTGCAATAACCTTTTAAATGTTTTAGATAATATGATATAGTTTCAGTTACCCTGTACTATACCCACATATCCCAACGTTTTGTTGATGTGTAAAAAATATGATTTGACTCATTTCAAGTATGCGTTTCTTTTGAAACCTCCTTCCCAAATGTAAAGCGTCATACATGAATCCAACAGCAGATGGTGCTATTGCCACACCAACTAACACAGAACACATTCACGTTACATCACGGCAGCATTTTCACCTGAGCTGCATTCTCTTTGCAATTTTGCTTGAACTTCTTTGGACAACTTATAATCTTAATCCGCCTCTTCCTTTCTCCCGTGTGTTTGTACACAGAGTATTCCCTGAATAGTGCAGACCTGTCCTCCCTGTCTGGCTTCAACAGCGGCAGCTCCCTTCACCTCGGCTCAATGAGCGGGTGGCAACAGCAACACCTTCAGAACATGCAGCATTCAGCCCTCGGCCAGCTAGGGTGAGCGCATTGAACTTAATATGAAGTGTTGTTATGAAATGCATGATGTAACACATAAATCATTAGTGATTATTTTTTGATACCTCGAGAGTCCTTCACTTTTTTCAACTTTCACTTGCAAGGTCCAACACAAATATCACTCCTCCCTGTTTTCATAAATATGTGTGTGTGTTTTGTGTGTTTCTGCTTGCATGCATGTTTGTGTGTTATACACACTTTTAAAAAATCACTTTGTTTCTTGCTCTGTAACTCTGTAACCCCTTTGCGTTTCCTTTCCTTCCTACAGAAATTGCTCTAGCTCTCACTTATGTCAGGGTTCAAATCTCTCCCTGCCCTCTGCTCAAAGCCTGCACATCAAGTCCGAACCTGTTTCTCCTCCTAGAGATCGCACCAGCAGCACGGGGGGCTACGGTGGGGTACCACCTCCTCAGAACCCCTCGTCCCGCCAGGACTCGGGACGCTCCCCTGTTGATAGCCTGAGCAGTTGTAGCAGCTCCCATGAGGGCAGCGACCGCGACGAGCACAGGAATGAGTTCCACTCGCCTCTGGGACTGGCCCGGCCCGCCCTGGACGAGCGCGAGAGCCCCTCCATCAAACGGGTGCGCCTGTCAGAAGGATGGGCCACATGATAGCTCTGTCCACTCCCCGGCAGTGCCCCCGAAGTTGCCCTGAGACCCCCCCCCGACAACGCAGCGTTACGATGCCCCCAAAGTCAGCTCCCTCCTCTTCCTCCTCTCACTCGATATCACGAGTCACTCACCACCCAACCCCATGGCCTCTCTCCTTTTATCTCTTTAACGCTGAAGGAAAGAAAAGGGACAGCCCCTTTTTCAAAAATATGTTTGTAATTTCTTTTTCTTTTCTTTTTTATTTTCTTTTTGCTGAGTGTGTGTGCTATACATATTGACATTATATAAACCAGTGGGGTGTTGTAATGGGGGTTTGGGAGGGTGGGTGTTGGTTGGGACAGGATCTGGGGGTATTTTTGTTGGGGAACTATGCATAAATTGTATTGTGTGTGGATAAAAAGAATCACGTATGCATATATCTTTACACGTGTGTGTATGTGTACATATATGCATATCAACAAATAATCAACAAAAAAAAAATAGTCAGGTACTCTGTTTCATAAAACGTACTTACACTTTGCCTCAGCGATATATCAGTGACTAGAAAAAAATAAATGAAAAAAAAAATAACATGAGAGTGAGTGTGTCCAATGGAAAACACTTTAGCACTTGAGTTGGGCAAACAATACATGTGTACAGTGTCGGTTTCATTGCTATATACCTTCTCTGCAGTTCTCCCTTGCAAAAATGTGTGTTAACATTAGATGATGTCATGTTGCAGGTTCAACGTATTTATGTAAATAGAGGGTGAAGGGGGGAAGGGCAGGGGTCAAAAAGTTGCCAGACATTACAAGATTTATTTACTCACGAAATGAAAAGCTATTATGCAACATTTGAAGGATTGTACAGGTAAACAGGCAGACCCAACGCTAGATATGTGGAACCTTTGATTTTTTAGCGCTCCCCTTAAAGAACCGGAGCTGAGCGAGGACCACCCTTTGATCTGAGAGCTACGTTAGTGTAATCAAGAAAACTCTGGATCTAGTATTAATATTCAGTATTAATAAACAAACAAAAAAGGAAAAAATAAAAAACAATTGTACGATACACTTGCTTATATTTTCATATGAAAGGAATACAATGCAAAGCATTTTTGTGGCTTTTTGTAGTTTCTATAAGCCAGAATGTGTTTTTGATAGCTTTGCTAATAAGAGATGGATAGTTCACCCAGAGGGGAAATGAGAGGGCTTTGCAGCCCTAAGCCATGGAAAAAAACGACCCGAGATCCAATGCTTTGCTGAACTGTTTTATCTTTGTAGAGGTTTGTTTTTAAACGTGTATTTCTAATTATATATAATAATGGTAATATTAAGATTCTTTAAAAAAAAAAAAAACAATCTGTGAAATTAACATGCTTGTGTATAGCTTTCTAATATATGAATATATATACTAATGATTTTTTTTTTTTTTTTTTTCTTGGTTTCTTAGTGGAGTTTCTATGTGCAGTTGCACATGTTGTCTGGTTTGTTTGATTTGAGCCCTGAACAGTGCTGTTCAGGCGTGTATTTAGTCTAACCTTAAAAACCAGCTGGAGAGCATTGCCAGGGTTTGTGTGACGGAGGAGAGACAGGCCTCAGCGCTGAAACACAAACCTGTTAGTGGAAAATGTCATGAGACTGGAACTCGGGCTGACACGGAAATACACGTTGACACATGATGTACATGATTGTCAAACAGATGAGGAAACGTGGCTGACCCTCAATTCATGTCTAGGTGCATTCGAATGCATCCGATATTTCATTCTTTACCTTAATTATCTAATTTAATAAAGTTAATCTCATAAAACATGTTGTTTTGACATTAGCGGTGTTCTGTTCCATTTCAAATCTTCACCACAAGCCCAGACCCGATCCATACTATTTTTCTTTTGAATCATATTTATGTGATATCATTTTGCAAGTGCGTTGCGATTAATTATCCCTGATGATTTTGCAAACCTAATTTGACTCGACGTCGTCCTGTGTCTCTTTATGTTCCACTCTTCAAACCGGGGTCCCGCGTCATTTACCACACGTCACATCATGACGGTTCAGTGTCAGATACACAAGGACATATTGATCATGCTGGTATGAAAGAAGCACAATTGTTTATTTTAAATAAATAGCTGTTATGATTTTCTCTTTTTTAAACAATGAAACTAGCCACATATCTCTCTGCCTCCCACTCCCGTATCTGCTGTCACTTAAGTGTTATAATATTTTTATGTGCATATTTCATGCAGGTTCACTATGTTGTTACTGTATACAGTCTGTGTAGTCAAACAGGGGCAGAGCCTCTATAATGGTGTTCTTCTCTTTTTTTGTTATTTTATTCAATACAAAAAGGTTGAGAAAAAAAATAAACATGATGTTTCAGGCAGCATAAGTGTGGAGAAACCAAAGCCAGTGGCATTTCTGTGTTGTAAACTCAACTTTTATTTTCACATTCATTTATGGTTTTTTGCAAGCATTGAAACAAGAGAATAAAAGAATTTGCTCAAATGTACAATTGGTTTCACATTTCAATTTGAGTCAGTCACACGTAGCTTCAGTAACAATACCAACCACAGTACTGTACCTGTTTTGTCGCTCATTTGTCTCCCTGTGCGTTGAAAAGGTTATACTCACAAAGGTATTTTGTATTTACAGTTTGCTCAGAATCGACAGAATCATTCAGGCCTGATCACGTGAAATGCGTGCTTGCTGTCCACTTGATCAAACACCACACACTAATTATCAGGCTTCTTAATAACTGATTGAAACAATGCCAACATGTCCAGATGGCTGATTAAAGTGCTGTAGTTTTGACAAAAATTTGAACCAAAGACACAGAGAATATATATATATATATATACATACATATATCTTTGTTTTTTTTTCTTCTCATGTGATACATTTCAAGGCGTTCTTTTTCATCACCTGTTGATCAGTTGTTCTGTCATTATTATAATAGACTAAATGTTGGTACCTCAAAATTGACCCAAGCAGTTACCTCAGCTGAAGTTTTGATAAGTCACTTGCAGTGAAAAGGGGAGACCATACTCCTGTACAGCCATGTGTAATAACCATGTAATACCATTGCTAAAGGTCCCTACATTCAAATGGGATTCCTTGTTGCTCCACCGTGTTTGTGGTTTATTTAAGTTGTATTCAAAAGCTTTTTTTTGTTGTTGTTTTTGTTAAAGAGTAATGTGTTAAAATGCTTAAAACGTCAGTGTGTAGTATCCAATGTAGCTTGTATAAACCTGAAAATGGGGGAAGTTTGGAACTAATGTTTTCTGGAACGCAAGAGTGGCTTTCAGCGGCATAAGCTGGCCTTTGTCGCCACTTGAGTCTAAAATGGTATTAAATTAAATCCACATCTCTGTAACTCAAGGGACTTGATTCAGCTGTATGTAGTGAAAACGTATAGGGATGAAATAAAAGTCTCCTCTGCTGGAGGGAAAGGCTATTTGTATTTTGCAGAGATTTCAGTAAAGTTACTGGCTTTCTTAGTTATCCTGATGTGACTTGGTGTGATTTCATTGTGTTTGACTTGTTTCTGCATGCATCTCCAAACGGTGGCTAATTTCAGACTGTGCAGACTCAAAACAACATGTGAAATCCTTCCCTGAATGGAAGTCGGTGCACAGTGCGTGCCACATAGCAGCTTGACTTTAAGATACATTGCATGACATTGAAATAATAACAGCATAATTTTCACGTTTCTTTCCATTTCCATTTAAGAAAAAGTGTGGCATTCTGACATACATTCATACTGAAGACATTTATTTGACATTTAAAGCCAAGGTTTATCTTACTTACAGTAACATTACAGTTGCTACCTCTCTCAGTGAAACATTAGGCCTTAGACAATTACACGTGGACATTACATTCACAGGGGGGAAAAAAACACAAAAAAACCCACATGTTCATAAACAATGCAAACACAGTGATCTGCTATCAAAGAGATGTGGAATAATTCCCTTAACACAAACATTGAAATGGCCTGGGCCTACTCCAGGACTATCTTATATTCCTGAATAAAAGAAGAAGAAGAAGAAGAAGAAGAAGAAGAAGAAGAAGAAGAAGAAGAAGAAGAAGAAGAAGAAGAAGAAGAAATAAATTCAATAAAAACAATGATTTAAATTTATTTTCTTTTTCTTGTTACCCTGTAACAATCGTGTTCCAGCGTGTGTATCTGACGCTATGGAGCTTCTAATAACGCCAGTGGATGACGCACAGCTGGCTTCTGAAGCAGTTATTTATTAAGAGACGACGGTGTGTTTGCAGTAGGCCTCCCCTGTCAACACGTAAACACTCGTTATAAAATGTAGACCCATTTGCTCCCAGCTTTCCTCTCCGCTACATGGCCCGCGTTTTGATATTTAGATTTTCTCTTTACCTAGAAATCATCAAGTGTTTCTTTTTTTTTATTTAGCCTATCACTTAGCCTGTTTTGGATACAGATAAAAACAACCAAAACAAAAGTAGGCCTATATGTTTTCATATAGAAACCCCCTCCCCCCTCTCCCCACCAAGTGTATTTGAATTTCGAAAGCGAGCTTTTCGAACTTTTTCTGTTTCCCCATCACTATTGCAACTCTTTTTTTTATATAGGCTAGTATTAGTATTTTTTTTAGGGGGGGGATTATTGTTTGGTTTCGTTTTTCGTTAGTCTCGGATGCGTAATAGTGTTTTTGAAAGACCAGGCCCACGTCATTAAAAGATGCGATTCAAATCCAGTCTTGATCCTGTCAGGCTGACTTCTCAGAAGACAAACCGAGCTGGAAGTATGAGGCTCCGTTCATCTTTTACATCTATTCCGTTTCGGAAAACGTGTGTAGAAACTCGGGGTGTATTCTTTAATTGAATCAGTCCCATCAATTAGCCTACTATAAATGCTTTTAAAAGTGGGTTATGATGCGTTTACAGACAGTACATGTAAATGTAGGCCTACCTGCAGGTGAAGCCTACATGTAAACACTTTTTGTTTCATCATCAATTATTCATTTAACATTTTTATTGTAAAATCAACACAATTTTTTCGTAATAAGCCCATTAAACTCCGGCTTTTTTGTGTGTGTTTGCCTCGCTTCCCATTATTTTATTAATGAGGGAGTTCGATTTTCCATCTAAAAAGAAGTTAATAGTAAAAGATATATTTTCAGTATCCTATCATATACATTGAAGCTGATTATTTTATTGTTTTAAACACGCAAAAGAACAGAAATAAAAACGTTATAAAACGGTATAACGTTGTGTTATAACGTTGCCTCAAAGAAACAGATCCAACACAATTTGGATTTTTCTTTTATCTCACAAAAAAATTTAACTACAGACACAAACACGTACCTTTATCGTAACAATTCGAGATAACGAAATCATATATGCAGTAAAATCCCTCCACAGTCTACAGGCATGCTGCAATCGAAAAAGAAGTATACTCTTGAAAAACGCTCTATAATACTATGATTTACGGTACTCAAGAGTTAGTTTATATGACATTACTGTAACGGTATATTTTCATTGTATTTGCTGTATTACTGCAATCTTCCGATAGGGATATGTGTGCCTATGCTCCGAAGCGAGTTTTATGGTTTTAGAGTTTATAGTATTTCTTTTTTTTTATCTCGACAATATTCCTGCAGTATATATGAAATCTTCTAAACTGTCTTGGCAGGTTACTATAATGCGTTTTCGCAGGTTTTAATTAGGCCGCTCTCCATGAAGTCTCTCCACTGCTTTATTGCATTAAGCTTTTGGTGAATTCGAAGGGTTACTTCCAGGAGCCTATGAGGAAGAAGGCTGATAAAGTCGCTGGAGGCACAATACAATTTATCATCTGTCTGAAATAATCGATTGTGACAACAGTTCTCACTGTTTCCTAAAAGGTCAGACTGATGCAAAACACGTCACCGTTTGAACTGGCAAACAGGATGCTCAGATGTTAAACGCTGCAGATGCGAGGCAAATAAAAACCAAGAGTAAGGTCAGAGAATATGAAAGAACAGGCACATTAAAGTCTCAATCTAAATAACATTTTATAAAAAAAAAAGAAAAAGAAAAAAAGGCAGCATATTCAAATTAACAAAAAAAAAAAGGAGGCCTAAATAATGTTTTAACACTGTAGAAACCTAAACTGTTGACAATGTGTCCCAGTTTATGCTACAAGTGCCGCATTTTGCAGGATATGTGTAGACGTCAATCAGGTGTATTATCTTATCTGACTGGGCTGTGCCAATTTATACCTTCAACAAAAACAGGCTACTTCTGCTTTTTAATACTGTGCACGTGCATGCACTGTGCATGGCATTTTACACGCATTTATTTGGCGCCAGCAGGTGTACATGTGGTCTACTTCTGTGCCCGTGAAGGCTGGTCCACATTTTCATCATCAACATTCTCTCAAATCACCGCTAGATGTCACCATTTAGTCGTCTAGTCAAAGCCCCCTTAACCCTCCTCATCCTCTTCAGTCTTTCCTTCGGTCCTTTATTCTCCAAAGACTTCATGTAGTTCGACCACACATAAATAAGCCCTCTCCCCTAACTGCTCCACTCTACTAACACTGTTTAGTGAGAGATGTAGAATATCCATGCCTGATCATTTCAATCTACACATCCGATTTTAAAAAGAAGAATATGTAATATAAAATAAAAACAACTGCGACGTAATTATAACTGTTATTATTATTATTATTATTATTATTATTATTATTATTATTATTATTATTATTATTAGTATTAGTATTAGTATTATTAGTATTATTATCACTACACACAGGCTAAACAGCTATGGACTTCTGTTTGTATAGCCTATTACTAAAAGGGGAAAGTGTTCATCAGTGCACGAGGCACCTCCTTCACAACTGCAGGTATGCTTTTGAAATAAAAAGCATGGCTGCTTCTTTAACTTGGAGGTGTTTTATTACTCTAATTTGGAAAACACAGTTTCCTGTGCCACACCAGGCTCTCCTGTTCCTGTTATAAACGGCATCATAAGCTATAACTTTGGCCACAAATTGGAAGACAATATATATATTTTTTAATGTATTTTAATACTGTATATGTTTTTGCCTCACTGGTGATATCTGGAAAGTAAATGGCCGCCCACGCTTATTTCGTTTGCCTTGTTTTAAATGAAACATTTAGTCGAATTATTGGTTGACATTACATCGCCATATAAGAGCATTTTAATATAGAACTGTAAATACAAAAAAACTGTCCTATTTAGTTTGTCCCTGTTTTCAACCACAACAACTCGTCTGTTTGGAATCTGCAAGACTGCTGATTTTCTTTGACTCCCTTCACGCGGCCTGGTGGCTGTATTGGCATAAATCGGCGTTGTAATAAATGCAACCAAGTCGTTTAATCAACAGGAACAGAGTGTCCCGGTGTCGATAAATTGTGTCTCTGCTATAGGCCTATAATGTGAGTCACTCTCTAACTCTCATTAGACACAGACCTGTAGTCCATGGTAGACTATATAGTGCCTCTATAATAAGACTATATAAGACCTCATGTGATCTACCTTGCAAATTTTGAAGGTCCACATCTCCCACAAAGAAGTAATGTTAACGAAATGATTTTTTTAGTGAGAAGATGACACCCACCAATCGAAAGAATAAGTAGCCTAGGTTATATTAGTTTTGTTAAATCATCAAGCATCCCCTTTCTCGATCCCTTCCTATATAACTCCTCTCGCGTCATTAAGAACAAATATATATACAGTGTAATGGCAAAAGATATGCATATAGTTTGATTGTATCCATAGCCGAAGCGTGAAACACAAGAAAGTCGTCGTGAACTTGGTTATTTTCATTTTTGAAGGTAACGAAGGTGTGTGCGCTCTTCTAAGGTGGTGATGGAAACGTGGGCGATACAACAGAGGATGATGGGTGGACTATTTAAGCTTCCCAGGTAGCCACCTTTGAGTAACGAAATACTCTAATATTTCAGTAATGAGTAAAATGTGAGTGGGGTAACGGTCCCCTGTGGCTTCAAATATCTGTACGTGAGCCAGCCTGACCACTGGTGTTGAGACACGAGCAGTTTAAAGAGCCAGGTTGAATGGCGAGGGGAGTAGCCCATAGGGGCTGCATCTGCTTTGGCCGATACCAGAAAGTTTGCCCTCCTGGAAAAAAATCAAAAATGTCCCAACAACTTGATAGAAACGTCACACGAAGCCACGCACCGAATTACAACAGCAGCAGCACCGTTGGATTTGGTTAATTGGAGGTAAGATTTAAAAAAAAGTTTGATTTAGGACTTCACTGTGGAGATGACCGAGACGCAGTAAGTGCGATTTTGTAAAAGAGAAGAAATCAAAGTAAAGATACTTGAATGGAAATGTCTGTATTCTATGTTATATTATGTGGTAATATTGTTTTCTAAACGCACTGCACTTGCATGCGCACGCTCGTCCCTGGCACCACTATGCACGCGCGCACGGACGCAGAGGAGACAGCCTGAGCCATTGTAAAGCCTAAATGTCAGCGCTGCGTCACTGGATTTCTTACAAACTGCGCAGGAGACTTTTTGGTTATTAGTTTTCGCACAGCCCGAGTCATTCTCTTGTTATGAGCCAGCCGTGTCGATCTTAAAGTATCACCTCCTCAGTATTACCTCTGAATCTCCTCTATTGTTTGCCCACCAGAGAGCTCTTTGTTCATGCATGCTGTATATTCAAAGGCTTTCGCCGATTTACATCATTCAGATTAGAGAAAATCTTTACCATTAAAACCAAAATGCCGCCGATATCGTGCCATTGTAGTCAACATCACATTAACCGAAAATTTGTACATGAAGTCTGAGATTTTAGGTAAAAAATGAAATCGCCATAACAGGCTATAAACAATGGCTTTACATCGATCTAAACGCAGAATCGTGTAAAAATAAACACTGAGCGATAGGTATGCAATGCAAATCTGTCCACTGAATATGCATCAATATTAAAAATAATACGCACACCAGAGCCAACGGCGTCGGAGAATTGAGAATGGCGGAGCGGGTCGTCTCATTACGCATGGGCGGTTTTCCACGCAGGAGCCATGGTTCCCCTTCTCTTCATCTCTCCCTTCTGTCCCGTTCACATTAACGAAGCCTCTTGGAAAAACAAACAAGGCTGGCTTTCAAAACGGCAATCAAACACCCAAGAACTGGCTGGGGGGGAATTACTCCGACTGCGGCCGGGCGGACTATGTAGTAAGCGGGATTTGCATATTTTGATGCGCTAATTGCCTTGATGTATTTAAATATGGCTGCACGTAGCTGAAATGCTTGTCTACGTCATTGAACGTGCCCTCGCTGTTAAACTAAAACGTGAATTCAGTTGATTCAAATGGATACGCCTGCAATTAAGAGGGAGGGAGTGTGGGGGGAGTAATATGAGAGAGGATGCTCTGCGTTCCCAGTTTGCTGTCTATTCAGTCACATTATGATTTTCTGACATTTGCAATTTTCTTATGAGACATTCAGAAAAATAACATTTGGAGGGGAAAAAATTGGATTTTTCTAATATCTGAAAACTGTGACCTGTGAAAATAACAGAGCAGCTGTAGCCTGACGCTTTTGCGCCAGAGACAGAGAGAAGTGGTATTCTTGCAGAGTGAAAAGCGCTCCAAGTCATTTCGCTGAAAAGTGGAGCTTTATAATATATTAACAAAAACAAAAAAAAAAGTATGTCATCACCAAGAAAAGACACGGGCTATAGGCTACTGACAAGTAGGTCACCTCATTCTAACTTTTCTGTGTGAAAGATTTCTTTTATCTTTCTTTTCCCTTCTCTCTCTAGGGTGTGTGTGTGTGTGTGTGTGTGTGTGTGTGTGTGTGTGTGTGTGTGTGTGTGTGTGGTCCCACTTTGGGAGGGGGCACGCGCGCTTGTGTGTGAGTCTTACAAGATTACCTCTTATTAGGATAGTGGGAGCAAGGTTGCATGTATAGGTCCAGCAGGCCTATACTACACTATACTATACACAGCCCAAATCAAACATTTTGAATGAAGTTTAAAGAGCCGTGTTTCCCGTTTTCTTTTTATGAATGATAGACCTCATTCGAGACTTAGTTTGGGAATTGCATGTAGCAAATCATTTCCCCTCTGTCTGAAAACCGGTAAATTCGTTCCGTTTGTCAAAGCGTCTTAGCGAAGCGCCTGCAGCAAATTCATTACCACCCAACTGCGGGGCTCACTTCGTAACCTGGTCAGGGAGAAGGAGGGAGAGGTCCGCGCCAAACCACGGACAATGCTGCCTCAGTTCGTGCGTGCAACAAAAGAACCGAGGGAACTTGTTTGAATTTCAGAGCACGTCCTCTCCTCACACAGAAGGATGGACTTTATATCCCCTCCTACCCCCCACCACCTCCTCCTCCTCATCATCACCTCCTCCCTCCTCATCCCACCGCACCACCAACGGGGGAGGGGGGTATGTGGGGGGGAGGACGACTTGCACACGAGAGCTCAACTGTGCATGCACTTTTCTATTTGGTGCTTGTAGACGTTATGGGAAAGTTGTCTCTCTCCCTAGATCTCTCTCCCCATCCCTCCCTCCTTCCCTCCTCCTCCTCCTCCTCCTCCTCCCCTTGTCTTCGTCTATCATGTGCTTGGGATATGCTCATGCTTTGCACAGAGCAGCCGAAGCACGCCTAAATGCAGGCTACTGTGTGTTAGCGGCAATTTTAAAGTGATGCCCCCACCAAATAATACGGCTGGGATATTTGAGGGGAACATATACCACATCACGGTACACACGGACCCAACTGAACACCGCTGTTCTTTTCCTGCTTGGGACGCTTTCTGGTCGATTGCAGTGATTTGACTCACCTTTAGGAAGTAAGTGCAACTTTTGTGCCTGTTTTAATAGGCTGCGTGGATGCAATCGTGTGCGTAAAGGTTTCTCATGTGCGCAAAAGTTAAATATAAGGCTATTGATAGGAAATATACAGTGATTTTTGTTTTAAGAGTTGACAAGGAATGAGTACCCATGGTGAGATTCCGCGTATTTAGAATGAAATGTGAAGTTTGTGAATTGTTTCCTCGCAGTTTGGAATTAGGGCGCACTGATTAGACTTTTTGGAACCTTTAAAAAGCAACTGTATATACTCCAACTGACCGGTAACTTAGTAAAGTCTGTCTCAGGTATGTGATATAATGACGACTTTAATATTGTGCACTTTATGGCCGGCTTCTCTACTTGTATCCTGCCTTCTGCAATTAAGTTCACTTTAGACTTTATACGGCAGTATTTCTAAAGCAGTCTATGGTTATCTGCTTTTGTTCCTCTAGTTTAAAAAAAAAAACCCGAACATATTGTTAAGAACTGTATTGCCTGAAATTATCATTATTATTAGGCCTATATATAAGTGAAGACACTGTCTGTGTTATTATTAGTGTGGACTCGATACCGTGTCAGAAATGTCATTTCGGGAGAGATGTGTTTGAGATAAGGCTATTTCAGAGAAAGGATAAAAAAAAATGGACAGACTCATTTACGTGCAGAAACACATCAGCAAATCACATAAAAATTGCGAGATCATTTTTTTTTTCTACAGAAAACGAGTTGAAATGTGATGAAACAAAAGTACAAAGTTCGGTTTACGTTGAATGAATGAGGTCACCAAAATCGTCACACAATGTATGTTTATCCATGTGTTATTGCGCACGAAAGCCTCGTTTGTTCAAATTATATAGCTAATAATACGAATAGAGCACTGTGTCATTAACCCTCACTGAAATACACCTTATTACCTATTTCAAGAGGATCAGCAGGTTGTAAGTTTGAAAAATGGTGTGCAGTGATTAAATCATGGCCTCTGTGTGGGAGGCCTATTCTGAAGCCTCCTTTACCATAATGAGGTGTGCTTTATAATGTTGAGCTTAATGATATCAGGTTAGCCTTACGGTTTACTACTCATCAGCTCCACATCAGGGGGATAGAATGATTATGGATGGGTGACAATTGGCACGGAAGAAATAAAGAGAAGAACAATGTATGCGTAAATTAGTGAATTTGGAGTATTTCCTCTTATACAAGTGCCATTTGGACACATTCTTGTGTCATATGTTGCAGGTGGAATATGGTATAAAGGGGTGACTTAAACATCGAAATAAGAATGCAGTAGATTGGCTGAACATTTGAGGGACAAAGTGCTGTTCAGTAAGTAATCCCTTATTGAAATGCACAGGCCTTGTGACTCATGATTGCTCATTAAAACACCTCTGCTTTGCCCCGCCCACCGACGAAACGAGAGTAAACTTGAGAGCCAGATCTAAAACTGTAGCAAGTAAATGGGACACCTGAAGAAAAAAAAAGCTGATGATGCCAGTTACAAATAATACGGTGTTAATTTGTCACCCCCTGATAGTTCACTTCTCCTGGCACACACTCACAAGGTCTCACTCATATGCCAACACACATGAATTGAGTCGATTGCTGTCAAAGGCTAACTTTTTCTCCTCAATTGGGAATGTTTTATGGTCCGAACAGAATCAAAGTTGTGCACAAGGTAGTACCATAAACGGACTCAGTAGCCTGCAGTTGCATGCTCCTGCCCATGATCCATCACATGTTCCACTGTTTGTTATTGTTGACCCACTTCCAAAGAGCCTAGGCTATATTGTAACCCATTTGTGCTAAGCTATCGGTTAACTACTTACAGTTCTGTGGGCTTGACACGCGTACACGGCGAAGCGCTTGGGCTATATTTCGCATGAGGCGACACCGCGAGCCTACATGAATACCTTTGTAGTCTATACCCTTCGAATGCGACCATGGCATTACAAAAGCGGGGCTACAATAGTAAGGAATTCGACGCGAAATCAAGTACGTGAGAGCAATTTAACTCATACGGTGGTACTGCATATATGAGAAGGAGAGCAATGAGCGAGCGAGTAGCGTGTTACTGCGAATAGGAAATGTAGCCTACATTGGATAGACAGCAGACGCTGGCGCTCCGGCTGCTCCAGGATGCTCTCTTGTTTCATTTTTATTGTTTAAATTAAATGTGATCGCATCGTCTCTTAAAAGCAGTTGAATCGCTCTCTTTCTGTGTAAAAAAAACACACGGATTCCCTGCCATCCATTCCCATCCCTGTGTGCAGACTGGTCGATGCAAGGCGGACTTATTCCAGCGCGTCTCAGTGTAATGGATGGAGATTGTGCATGGATAGGAGGGTGCATTTGCGATTTTTTTTTCATGACATCACCGCAGTTACATTGTCGTGGTCCGAGGCCTTTGACCTCACCGGGGTTGGTCCATATTTTGGCCACCCCCAGCCCCCCTATCGTTTGGGGATGGCCCTTATTCCCCCACTATTTTCAGACCGACCGACCATGCAGCCTGCAGAACGGACCCTTTGGCTCAGAGTCATCGGCTTTATCTCTCCTTAAGTACATGCTGGATGTGAACGGACAACTTGACACTCTCTTTGGCCAAAAAACAAGCTCCTGTCTTCATAATCCGAAACATTTGCGTCGTAATTCCCTGTGCCGTTATTGCACTTTCCACAGGAAACCGGATTTTCCCCTTCTCTGCCGTGTTTCTTCTCCGCCGGCCTCACAGGATATCTATTGCTACTGCCACAACGACTTAATAGAGGCGAAAGAGCCTTTTGTGGGATTGGAGCTATTTGCATTGCAAATTAGGGCCCCTGTGCAAGGATGACTGCACCTTACCCGCGATTTTCAAGGCCTACTTCAAGTCTGTAATATTGGGTGATGTCAAGTGAATATGACATTAACATTGGGATTATATATCATTTTTCGAAGAATTGCCGCCTTTTTACGCCGGGTGTATAACAGTTTGGGCTGTGCAATAGTGGCCCTCAATGGAAAAAAAGGGAATATAAGGAATATAATGCACATTGTGACTTGAAAAAGGACACTGATGACTTTTGCTTAATATAGGCTATTTATATTCGGAGAGATGACAACTTGCAAGGAGACCAGAAGAGGAAATGTACATGTGGATTATTGCTGAAGATTGGGAAGTGGGTTGTTATCTTTGGTTATCTAGCTGTATGAGTGTTCTGCTCGTCATAAAGCTAGATAACCGAAAGTAAAAACTACTTCCAGACTCGTCGAGGACTTGTGGAGGACTCATGACATATTACTCAATTTTCCCACGGACCAGAGATTGTAGATGCTATTCATATCAGTGATTTTACTTTTATATTATTATGATTGATTTTGTCTTGTTTCCCCACAATGTACATATTCGAGTTGATAGGCTAAGTTTGAGATTGTCACGAAGGGACAGCTTTCTTTAATCTTTGTGATTCACTTTTTCAGAGAGCATAATGTACATTATTGTTGTACACACGTCCACCCATCCATATTAAATCTCATACACACACACACACACACACACACACACACACACACACACACACACACACACACGCACACTAAACACACTAAACTTCCCTTCAGGCCTGGTATTGCATGTTAATATTTATATCATATTTTATCGTAACATGAGGTATGATTTTGAATATTATTTAATTAGAATGAAATTTCAAATTGCCTCATCTTGAGCATTTCATGGAAATGAAAGAGTGACATTTGGGGCTTATGTAGAAACCCACGTGTGCGCCTCCGTGCTTCTTATTTCAGCATGATCGAGTCCGGCCAGGAAACGGCGCTGGCATCCCAAACAGTAATAATTAGGATGGATACTGAACTGACAAAAATGGAGAGAGAGAGAGAGAGAGAGAAAGAGAGAGAGGTGGGGAGTGGGGTTAGGAGAAGGAGGGAGGTGGCAGAAGAGGGAGGACAGGAGGGAGGGAGTAAGGGGATTGGGGAAATGTGGGTGGGGTGGGGGGGGGTCGGGCCTGCTTAATTGATTCCGTTAACCGCAGTGCAGGAGATGTGAACGACTGGACGATCCCATTCCCACGCTCGGTGGGGCAAGTGGCAATGCCATGCCCGGGCCCAATATGACAGACAGCGCCGTGAGGGCCTGGAGGGGCTGGGAGGGGGGATGGGGGCCGACATGGGTCATGAAAAGACGTCAAGTGCACCAGACTCATCTGCATCCCCAAAGAAAGAGGCGATGTTTCCCAGCCCCAGCCGACGCGGCGCTCCTAAACTTGGAGTAGTAACGGTTTTGAATGCGTAATGTCTCGCCAATTGTACTGATAATGAGGACTTTGGGTCATTATCTTAAAACTATGCGGGTTTATGAATTTGAAAAGGGATGTGCTGCTACTCTGTAATCCTGCATGGCCCCCACTCCGGCGCGCGAAACCAGGTGTTGGATTTCTCCTGAGAATTAGGAACAGTGCAGATAATGTTGCATAAAGAAGTCTGGGGCAGTTGAATAGTTGACATTTATGTGAATTGTGTGTATTTGAACTTGACAATGAACGGATATGAGATCAAGGTTGCTGGAAGAAAATTAGTTAGGAGCATATTATTTAACAACAACATACTTATAATATTTGTGGGGGATAAAAGTGCAATATTGGTAGTTGAGTTGTTTAAGGATAAACTCAACTCTTACAATAATGACACATATTGTTTTAGGTCAAATGGCCCTTCTTAATAAAATAATAATAATAATAATAATAATAATAATAAAAAATAGGCTATGTGGTAGGCTATAACGGATGTAGGCTTTCATTAACGCGAGATTTTGCTCTTGTTGCTGAGGTTGCACTTATTTTATTATAAATAAGTGATGTAGTTTCATGCACACTTGATGTGACTCCTTACGCTCTTGACGATTGCTGCATCTGTCAGATGATAGGCTGTTTCCTGCATAGACCACGTGTTTAAAACAGGCTTGATCGTTTTATTGACGTGTTTTGACAATTTAAGAATGAACTTGTATCTTAATTTCATTAGACCCTCGTAGAGAGTGTGTAGCCTATGTCTTTTAATTTCCAGGTTTCAAAATATCTGATTAAATCATAGTTCAAGTTCAGCGAAGGCCTACGTTCAGAAATCTGGGAGGATGTTTTTTTTTTTTTTTTTTGCAATAGAGTGAGGATTCAAGTGCAGTGTTAAACAGAGCCACAGTGGCTGAATTCAACACCGCCTTCCCTGAAAAGGTCTCTTGCCGACTTTCTCACACCGTCAGACAAAACTAGTGTCTCTTGTTTCCGACCCCTGTCAAAGACGGCATACAATACCAGGTCGTTTACCCGAAAGAAAATTTGAGAACACAATTTGGTTTGAGCAGCACTGAATAAAACAAGTCTTATTGTCCTCGGTTAAGTCGATTGAATTAGTCGTCTAGCTGTATGAAAGGGAACACTGTTTTCAAGTCTGGGGGCCACACTAAATGTCAACCCAGAGTAGAAAAAAAAAAAAACTTAGTATCTGTAACTAAGCCATCTCATATCATTCACTACATTTTCTACAACAGCACGTGTGCTTCTCTCCCAAAACCTGTACAGTTTTTCTATTTTTCTTTTCTTACAATAGTTCTTCACTCAAACAAGACATTGAGTAAATATGCTCTTGTTTATTTATATTTAAGCATATGTTCATCAGATGCACTGTATTTTTGTAGAGGTGAAGAGGCATAAGTCAGTATGCACAAGATAAACTAAATCACTAACTGGATTCATCCCCAACACTGACCTGTAGGTCCATCCTTCAAAGCATCAATTTAAAAAAGGACCATAGTCCACACAGTCCACAGGAAATGCAATGCAATACTGAGATGTACTGTTAGCAGGAGAGAGCAGCATCACATGTCTCAAACAGCTGCAAAACACACTTGCATGCATCTCCCTTCCACCTTAAGTACTCCTGGGCTGCATGGAGGAGAGATGCAGTATGGTTTGGCAGCAGTTTGCAGGTCTTTACTGCCTGTCTCTGGAGATTGAGTAAATCTAACCAGTGGTTCACATTAGTGCTTTTTATGAACACTGACAGCCACTGCTGCCTTGAGTTCTGAGAAATAATGAACTGTACAGTATTCTCTATCAGTGATGATGAGGTGGACTCCATATCTAAATTTCAATTTTTACCTGATAGTGTAAAGGTGCACTTCCACCGTTCCCTGTGTCTTTAGAAATGAGGCTGAATTGTGTCTTCTAGTGTGTGAGGTATGCTTTTATATTATTTATAGAAGTGTTTCTGCCATTCAAGCATGCTGGTGAGAAAGAAAGGCCCTGCCATTCATTTCACAGCGCCCCATATTTTCATATATATATAAACATAGCCGTGTGATTTGACTATGCGTGTTGAAATGGGTGTTGGCGGTCCCCTTTCCTTCTCCTCAGTAAATAGGGGCTACGCGCTTGGCTGTGCCCTCCTTCCACGCTCACACACACAGTGCACTGCAGCCATTGTTGTCACGTGATTTGTTAAGTAACAAAACCATGGCGACCATGGAAGGTGTTTTCATATTCATTGGATGGGCAATCAGCATATTTTATGTGAGCGTGCCCGGGGTTTATATGTGCTTCCTCTGTGCCTCAGTGCCGTGTATGGCAGGTGCAGTATTAGGTTCATAATGTGTATCGGCCCAGGGTAATTCCTGTGCCAGACAAAGGATGTGAATACTGTATTGTCGTCATACGGGTGCCAGTTGTGTATATGTGTTGCATGGCTGTATTTTTTGTTACTAATTGCGGCCTACTCCCAGATGTTTTGCAATAACAAAGTGGTTAGTTATTTTTCAGTTGGAAAAGTTGTCATATTCCGAGCTACCATGAAGCATCATGTGCCATATTAGCGACAGTCAAAATGATTTTATCCAGGTTAACTGAGCAGAAATGCAGGGCTATATTCATGCTGAGAGAGGCTCCATTTGCATCTACGTATGTATGTCTGTGTTTGCATGTGTGTATGTTTTCCTGTGCGTTTGTCTCTGTGATAAACGGACCCAGGCGTCTCGGATAGCTATTCAGGCTACTACATCATGTTGATGAAAGGGAACAATAGCTGTGTCTCAGTCAACAACGTCTGTCTGTCTGGCTTGGGCCATGTCTCTCTCTTTCTCTATGTGTGTGTGTGTCTCCTGGACATGAACTTGAACTTGAGACAGGCAGCCAGACACCATCTGTGCACCAGGGGTAATGAATTCAGTGCATTCATGGCTGTAGAGCAAGCCAGGCCACTGCCACCCATTGATGAGCAGATGACCCCTATAGTCTGAGTTAGCTCTTCATCACTAATATAATTCAACAATACCAGCTGGTAGTAGGGGAGTTTATTTTGGCTGTTTGCCTAAAGAGATTTAAGAGTAGTGGTGTGCCAGCAGTAGCGGAGTTTACATGCATGTGTGCAGTCAGTGTGCGTGCTTGCCTGCGTTTGTATGCTTGTCAGTGGTTAAACATGTCTGCATGAAGCCCTGCATGTTTTCCCTCCTGTTTATCTTTGTCTCACTATACAGCTCATGCAAATGAATTGACATACACCCTTTCCCTTCCCATATACTGGCTCTTTCCCCATTAAAGCACTGGCCTGCTATTTTAACGACACAGCCATGCTGAATTTATTGCCTTGATAATTGAAAGGGCCGGTTCAGTATCCCCCCTGATAAAGGGTAGTAAGTGAATGAGGCATAAACCTTAAACAAGCCAGGCACAATGTGAATTCCTGCAGGCCCTCCTTCTCCTCCACCTCCTCCTCCTTCTCTTCGTTCTCTTCCTCCAGCTCAAGCTTCTGTCACAATCACAAGCGCACGCGAACACACGCATGCGCACACACAATAAGGCTTTTCCCTCTGGTTGGTGTCGCCACGGCAACGGTAGGTGAGATCACCGTGCGCATGGCAGCATCAGCCCCTGCCAATGCAGGACAGATTCTTGGTTTCTGTGTGTGTGTGTGTGTGTGTGTGTGTGTGTGTGTGTGTGTGTGTGTGTGTGCATGTGTGTGCATGTGTGTGTAGAGTGCTCTGTGTAAAAAACCATAATGCCACCCACTCCCTCCCTCAATGGCTCAATGTAGACACATTATAGTGTTCAAATGAGTTTCCTGTCACGTAACCGCGCATGCATTGGTTGATTGATTTAGATTAAGTTTCTCTAGTTTTCTCCATGAATTGAAGTCATAATGTTAATTAAACTGCTGAATGAATTGTGAGAGTCTGAGGTTGTGATTTGTATGTGAGGCAAAACAAAGTATGAGATTGTAAATTTGTCTTTACACACAGACTGACACACACAAACGCTCAAAAAGGCGCCATCGGCTTCATTAATGGTGTCAATGCCGATTTACAGGGATCTGATGGTCCTCTCTCCATAACAAACTAGCCAGCCATAACTTGCCAATAATCCACTGAGGAATGTCATGGTTGGGCCCATTTTAATGACATCATGCATGGCCACTTGAGCGTCTTGTGGGGAGCAGCGGGCATGCTGTGCTCTGCCACGCTGTATGGCCCTCCCATCAGCTAACTGCATGGATGTGCATGGCCGACAAAGATCTATTCCATACGTAACATAATGTGATTGTGTTTGAAAGTGATAGAATTGTGTTGTCTGTATGGTGTTGGTTTGTTGTTGTCTGGCATGATGAGGTTATTCAGCTCTTGTGGTATTCAAACGATCTCTTTGGTAGTTATGACGCAGAATAATATGCATCTATACAAACTTTTTACAGTTTTACCGCTACAAGTGAAACTTGAGAGCTAAAAGTGAGTCCTAGAAAATGTGTCAGTGAAACACCACTTTCATGACATAGATGCTCTAAGGCAAATGCAATTATCTATAATTATAGTCAGCCTATTTTAAATTGTGAGCTTGTGTTTATTCCCTTAATTGTCCGTCAAGCTGACAGTTACAACCAAAGTTAAACCAAAATGGTGTTGCCAGAATTGATACTTCCAACATCTTAGTCTATATTTTGCCCAAACCTGCCTTATTAATCTAAAATCTCCATCAGTATGCTTGCTAGTCTGCCACACCAATCCCTAAATTTCCCTATATAAGTATATTTAGGACCACAGAACTGATCACTGCAATAAGAGTCACTCTAGAGGCAAGAAAAGAAAACAGAAAAGGAGGATTTTGAGATAAGTCAAACCATACATTTGTGTAACTGTTTTGATTTAAGTAGAGTAACTGTCTGTTTTATTCTTTTGCAACATATATAATTACAATCATCTGTAGACATTATTAAGATAGGATAGTGGTTATCTTGTCTCAGTGTTTCTCTAACACCCGTAACATTGCTGTCAAGATAATTTGTCGAATCACAATGTGTAATGCAAGCAATACTGTGTGAGCTGATAATGATTTTTCGCAATCACATCAAAATTTAATATTGCTAAAGTTGTAGGAGAGAATATAATAGGATGCAACATGCCACATTTTACACTTTGTCCCTATGATAATACTGCTAACAACTAGTACATTATACTCTTAGTTATGTAGCTGCATGATTAGATATCAGTACTGTGGCAGCAGTAGTGCACAATAAGGCTGTATACACAAATGTTACTTTGGCACTACAGGTCTAAAGCTGGCTGTCAGCCTGTCTCCTAGGATATCTGTGCTTCGCTGGCTTTTTATTATGCAAATACTATGCACTATAAATAAATTAGTATAATTGCATCTGAAATATGCTTTGAATCTTCCTCGAAGATGAAAGGGTGTAAATAATATATTTTGTGTTACTGCATTATTCATCCTCTATTAATTACAATCATCGGGGCCCTCAGTCTCACCGTGCTATATGCTATACTCTACATTTAAGCGGACTGCATGTAGTTTTTTATACACAGTATACCGTATGTATGTCCATGATCTGTCAGTATCAAGGTACTGGTTTGTAAATTATAAGTCTAATTGTCTCTTACTGTCACTCTCAATTTCACATTAGTAATCAATATTAGCATAATGCAGTTTCTAAACCTTAAATGGCTTTTATTGTTGAAATGGTAATTAATGTTCGAACAAGCTCTGACTCAGTAAAAACCCAACACACCCGTATGTATTGTCTGCACATCCAGATTTTTCTTTTTCACATCATGCATGAGCACATCTGCATTATCATTTCATAGAAGAGGAGGGGCTTCAGAAAAAATTAACTAAGCATAAATACTGTAGTCGTGCTGCCACTACAATTAAAATATGCCCGTCTTTGCGATCTTTGTAAAGCATATGGTATTGAGCCCTAGATGCAATCTGAATACAGGGAACCATTTAAAAAAAAAAAATGCAGTTCGGCAATTAAATTATATGGGCTCTCGGACTAGAGAGCTAGGACAAGCGAATATAGAATAGTGAGCAGTAGTTGCTACGCTCGCATTAGCATCTGGCCCTTTTATGTAAATTTGATGAGAAAGGATTCATGCATATACGCTAGGGCTGGGGTGTACTCGCCTAATATCCTTATTAAAGAGGGGTGAGTGAAATATTTATTAGGGGGGCTAAGGGTTAGGAATGGGGGGGGCTGTCCTGTTTTGTCATGAGGACCCGAGGTGGAAGAAGGGGGAAAGGGAGGAGGAGGTTGGCTTTCTCTATGAGTGTCTCTCTCTGCCTCAAGGTGCCACCATCTTAAGGCGTTTGGCAGTAGTGAGAGTGTGAGGAGGGTAGACCTAAAATGTCCGCTGGCATAGACACGCACACGCATACACATTAACGAATACACATTTCTGTGTGGCATGTGGACAGGAACACGGAGCTCTGAAAGTCGATTATTCAATTACTGCCATCAGCAGCTCTGCATGCTGAGCGTTTCATTTGCATGTATTAATTCCCTCGATTACTGTCACTTACGAGATTGTTTAGCTTTTAGCTTTCTATTGCACGCCGTTTATAGGGTACGAGCGCTAATACCAGCACCGTCATCAGAACTAACCTGGTATTTGTTAATATTTTAAGAATCTTAATTTAACAATTTCTATGTATTTTCAGCCCAAGAAACAAATTTGTTTCTTTCAGATTGACAAAACATTGTAATGGGACACACAATTCTATTTGAAAATAATTTAAGTTACACATAGGCTAATAATGTTTATTTAGTGCAAAGAGTTTATTCAATTATTTGATTGCCGTAATCTTCAACCAGAGCGTGCCACCTTAAAGTGCCACACATCATAGAAATAAAACATATTGTATATGTCACACATCTATCAGTGTACTTACCTCAATCTTAAGGATAAAGGTGCAGTATTTTACCTTTTTTGAACATTTATTGATAAAACGTGTTCTTTTTGAGAGAATATTTCTTCAAACGGTTACATCAAAACTGACAATACAAATGCTTTAGAGCAAAGAAAGGAAGTAGGTGACAATATTGCCAAGTTATGTAAATCAGCGCTATATCATTTTCTGTCTCCTTCTCTCTTACTCACTATCACTGTCACATACACACACTGTAGCTGACCTCCGCTATCTGTTAATTATCATAAATGTGCTTAGTGAGGCGGCATACACACACGGGCACACACACTGGCACACACACACACACACACACACACACACACACACACACACACACACACACACATTGTTCAGTAAGATACAGACACAACATTAGCATTCCCTTTCATCCTGAAGTGCTCCTGATGCATAGCATGAGGAAGAATGTGCAGGAAATTATTCAAGATGAATTAGACCACACATCATCCCCATTTTTCGGGCATCGACACAGACACACACACACACACACACACATACACAAAGACAGAGACCCACACATACACACACGTTCACCAGATAATATTTTATCCGAGGTATTTGACTATTGTTACAATTAGAGTTTTTACAATTTGTTTCTGTAGATATAAGTATATTGCTGTGTGTGCATCTGGAAGTCATCACTTCTATATACTAGAAGTGTGTACGTGGATATTATGTCTATGTGTGCTGTGTGTCCTTGTCATAGTCAGCCTGTGGTCCCTTTTTACATGCATAAAGTATACAATATCAGCTGTTTCCTCTGATGAGTGGTACGCCACGGCGTGCTGCCAAAGAAGTGAGAATAATTAAGCGGCTGCATGTTTGAGCCCGGCCTTGGCTAATGGATTGTTACCGGGAGGAAATGAGACAGGCAGCATGGGGGAGCTGGGTGGCAAAGCAGACCTCGACTTTGGATAATGAAACACTGAAAGCCACCGGGGTGGAGAGTAGACACACCTCTCATAAAGGAAATGCTTTTGTTCTATGACTACTTCTTTTTGTCATATAGGTAGGTGCAATTGGTGAGGAGACACACAGTGTGAGAAAGGCGTTCTGCATCACTTAAGTCAAGATATATATATATATATATACAGTTTTTCCAATTTTAAATTTCTTTTCAAATTGGTGCAGCTCACTTAAACATCATTTTATTTTTCCACTCTATAAAAAGAAATCTGTATGTTGCTCATATTGCCTGTGTGTGACTGTGTGTGATAGTTATACATATGCAATTTGCACTAGATTTAGCATCTTCTGCATCACCACACTGCTGCTTTAGAGAAAGCAGGAGATGATTCTTGGCACTGTCGTAGCCAGTGTAGCCCACCTACCCCCCACCCACATGTAAGCAGAGTAGTGGTGGGGAGAGGGGGGAGCGGAGCAGAGGAGGGAGATAGAGGAGCAGGAGGGAGATGGGATGAGACAAGCCACACAAGCCGCAAAGGGAACAGGGTGAAGGTGATGGGGGGAGTGCTGTATAGTTACCCTAAACCCTGCTGTAGGGCTAAACACACACACACACACACACACACACACTGAGTTGACACACAACCGCAAAACACACCCAGAACAGTGTAGAACATTGCAATGGGGAGTATGAGTCTATGCCCTATAAAAGATATCCTAATTGTTTTTATTGTTTTTTTCCTATTACTCCTGAAGTGTTACAGTAATTCAATTTAAAGGTTATGTTTGTCTGACGTAAATGTTTTTTTTCCCCAGGATCCTTGATTTTAATGTATTTTTGGAGTTTGTATATGATGAAACGAAAACAAATAAAATTGAGAACTAAATCATAAGAATCTTATGTGGTTTTATTATTGATTATTGAGAGGTTATGTGTGTGTGTGTGTGTGTGTGTGTGTGTGTGTGTGTGTGTGTGTGTGTGTGTGTGTGTGTGTGTGTGTGTGGTGTGTGTGTGTGCACTTTGATATGGAGCTCTAATAAAATGTGGCATCTGTCAGTTTGATAGTGACATGCCAGAAGAGCCTCATAATCACTTGGGAACACAGCAGGAAAGAAATCCAGAAGACAGAAACTACGTACAGTGTATACATATAGATATACATATGTGGTGATTATGACACAGTAGGAGGATATATATATATATATCCTCCTACTGTGTCATAATCACCACATTGAAATAAAATTAGCTGGTATAGGCTTTGGATAAAAACCAAAGCAATTTTTTTAATTCTTTGTAACGTCAAAAGTGCACTTTTTTTGTCATTCTTGTTCAACTACAGTGTATTTGACATGTGACCTGTTTTTTTTACATGGTTCAGGAGAATGTTACATCTACATTTACCCCATTGTTTAAAGATGTATTCAAGTTCATCAGCATGTTGCTGTGTGAGGTCAAAAAAACTAACCATGGGCTTACAACCCAGGATCAACAACATGGCTGCTAAAACTGCGTTAGCATACACCAGAATTAGCCCGGAAAACTTGGCAATTTAGACCAAAATGATCTCTTTTCATGAAATATTTAAGTATCTATACATCAGTAATACAACTTTAGACCTTGACCTTAACATTTAAACAAAGTTTCATATTAATATTTTCAAGTATGAAAAAAAATACCTCCAATAACCTTCAAATGATCTGCAAAGCATCTGCTCATTGGCCATGAAGGTACCACGTTTGACTTGCTATTTGTGGCAAAGTGTAAAGGTTGAGCAGACATTTGCACAAAGTTATTGCCATTCTGAATACCTGCAAGTCAACGTAGCGATGGTAAATGCTACCTCTGTTTCCTTCTTCTACCATATAACTCTGCGTTTGCTTTCCCCTCCTCTCTTTTTAGTGGAGAATATGTTAATTGCGATTTGCTCAAGAGGAGTTATTCAACATGTAAAGGTTAACTCTTGGCATATGTATTCACTCCCTGCCTGTGTGTGTGTGTGTGTGTGTGTGTGTGTGTGTGTGTGTGTGTGTGTGTGTCTTTCATTGCTCCAGTGATGGAGAAAGAGAGCTGTGGAGAACTACTGGCAACCGGAAGTAGAGGTCAAAACGAGATCTCTGGGATTTTGCTCTCTACTGGAACCACATGAGGTGAGCTTATGTTAAACCAAAATGTGTGTGTGTGTGTGTGTTTGCGTAATAGCCAATATGGCATAAATGTGTAGACATGTGCAATACCATGACAACATTTAATTTTTGTGTATTTCTCTGCTATGCATTTTTATATATGGCAGAAACATCATGAATTACACCTAAATTCTAAAACACTCTATTGTTCCATATTTGTGGGTTTACTGTTAGCTCTGGTAATTCAAGAATTTTTTTTTTTTTCAAATTCACAGATCACTTAGCTCTGAGTTGTTTACGGGATACTTGATTCTGATATTTATCTGAGAAATGTATTGTTATTGTTGAACACTGACAAAAACAGCCACATTTCTTTGTTGGCAAGGGTTTTGTCTTTCCCCTCTCTGCCTATCTTTGCTGATGTGTGAGTCTGTGTCCGTGTGTGTCTGTTTGCCTGCAGCAAAGTTAGCCCATGTGTGTGTTGGATGAAGGCATATATGTTAGTAGTGGTCCAGAGGACACAGTAAACAGAATAACAGTGGTTTGAAGGGAGCTCAGGCGATGTGGGCAATATCAAATCCCATGACCCATTCTTTGCCCTGTGGTCCATACCAAAGACAAAAAGCACAGGGGAAAAATAGGTTATTGTTCACTGTTGATCATCACAACGCAACACTACACAACACAACACACCAACAGTAGCTACAACCAGGAAGTGATTTCAAAAATCTCCTCTGGACATTGAAATCCATGCGGTAACAGTAATTGCCCTCCGTCCCTGGCCATGTTTGCATTGCGTGCAGGACATCTTGCTCTATCAATTAGACCTCAGCCATTATAACACATGACATTTGGATGTATTGAAGAGAGACAAACATTTTAATGAGCTGAGCTCTCTCTCGTGACAAAGAAATATTTCTCATATTAGCTGGCTGCAGCAGCTGATTACCATCCACGCTGTCTTTATTTCTACTTTGACCCCATTTTTCTTGCAACTAGGTGACGTCTGCAGAGGTCGAGGTGGTGCAAAGTGTTTGGATATTAGTGGTACACATTGTGCGCCACTAGCTGAAATGATTGACACCTGTCACTGTCAGCAGAAAATATACAATAGCACTTGGTACCAATGCTAGGCTTATACTCTTGATGGTAGGACAATACCACACAGTGGCACTTTGGTATGAAAAATTGTAACCAGATGAAAATACCCCGGTGACTCAGAGATGTTCTGTGTTGAGAGTTCTCAGAGTTCAAAGTTTATTTCTTGGTGATGCTAAAAAAAAAAAAAAAAAAGCGGCTGAAGAGAAGAGGTGGTATGTCAGCGCCCATGGGCCCAGTGTGCGGTGGTGTTACTCGTCCTAATTACTCCCAATACTCACACACATTTGGTAGACTGCTCAGAAGGGCCAATTAGAAGGGCAGGGCAAGTCACTGGGTAGGAAAAGTCAGTGCTCAAGTCATCTCGACTATACCACAGAGAGATGGAGTCTTAAAGCAAACTCTTCGGTACATTTTCACAATTTACATTTTTTTATAAAATTAACACTTATGCCACCATAGCACCATTTCAAAGGAAATATCTTATGACTTCAAAATTGGTATATTTCTGTATGTACTGTATACATATCATTATTCCAGCATAACTTTAGCTTAGCATTCAGGAATGCTGCTTTTTTGTAATAGGTCACATTGAGTGTAGCCACGATCATTGATGATGGTGTTAATCAGGTTGACCAAAACATTAGCTTTTTGTGAAAGAGGTTAAAGTTGTTAACTGAGACTTCAGAATTGTGTCACTGCATAATAAAGTTGGGTCAACAGCTTCAAATATCGAACACTTTGCTGAACAGCACTAAACAGCTGATATTTGAATTCAGTTTCAATGGCTTTCTCCAGATGATCCAATAAGATACAGTAAACGCAACATCTGTGGAGCATCTTTTTGACTGTGCCAACATTTTATCTTAGATAGACCTCACTCCCTCTGCTGAAAGCCTAGCTAAAAGTGATTCAGTGTCATTAGACCCCTATATCTGACTTTGCATTATTTTGTTAGAGGTAGGTTTTTTATATGAGTAACATGTTACCACCCCCCCATCAGCTATTACCTGTGTGCAGAATAGAGCAGGGCCATGGGTTACAGCCAGTAGCCAGAGCATGAAACGAGGACAGCTTTTCATTGTTGCAGATACAGATGCACTTTGACAATATCAGGATATGTTACCACTTGAAATAAGGATAAAGACTTTTTTGGAGAGTTGCATTTCTCTTTTTTACTCTCTCTCGCTCTATGATTTTCACAAAGCTCAGACAATAAAAAAACATACATTTACACTGTAAAATTTGCCTTAGTACCATTTGCTGAATATTAAGATAAGCACCTAATGAAAACACAGCATGTTTACTATAGAGTATAGTTTGTTTACATTGCGTCACCTCATTTCCTATGCTATACTCATAATCATCTATCAGACATGCATATTTGGAGTACAGCTGCTTACTATTACGGTGCCAGCGGGGGTAAGTATTTATAATGTGGCGCCGCATTCATGGATATAAACCCTCCAGTCTTGTAGGCCGGCTTCTGTATCATCAGTGCAAGCCCACCGAGATTAATGAAGTCGTCTGCATTTGTCTGCATGATTAAGGAGTGCTAAAGCGTCAGTGTGTGTGTGAGTGTGTGCATGTTGTCTTAGATAAAATAACAGCAACAGAGAACAAAAGACGCCAGAATACAGGAAGGCTTTGCAGTAGGTTCATTAAAAAACATCAAAATGAACAATTTTGCCCAGTAAAGATAGCGTAGTAAATGCAAAGGCTTAAGTCTTTATGATAAGGTAATACAGTAGCAAACAATTATAAATGATGACTTAAATCGGGAAGGCAAAAGAGGGAGAAAATAATACATTATTTATGGAAATATTGTAAAATATGTGAAAGATGTTTTTCTTTTCAATGGATTAGTTTCCATCTATAATTTTCTTTTTCCCTATTTGTCAAGTAATTCCATATTTCATGCTTGGATGCAATCCCCTCTCCGTGCTATATATTGCAGATGTTCATGCCTCTTAGCGATAGCACAATATGTCCTTTCCATGGTTGTTCAAAAATTCCACCAAACTACTCATCTTTTTTCCCTCATTCCGATGCACTACATTATCATTGGTGTACCGCGGGATGAGTCTGGAATTTGAGGAAATCTTGTTTTATCAATTTATAATTAAAACATAAAACTACAGTTCTTTTTCTTCCATTTAATATCCAAGTAGCTTTCAACGGGCTGTGTAATAGCACTGCGTAGGGAGGGTTTCTTCTGCATCATCATACAGTACAGTCAGAACAAAGGATATGCACATCGTAAAATCATGCAAATTAATGCAAATCGCTGGCAGCAAGGAATAGCGAGGTGGCAGGAGGGGAGTTTGTATAAGCAGAGGGATGCCAAGGACTTTGTATACACTACTTGCCAGACCATCTTCCTTTAAGTTATGGAAGATAACTAAAAATATATTGGTTTGAATTCCGAAATCTCTTCTGCACAATAGAACAAGAGTTTGACTTTGAGACTTTGAGTTTCCTCTTCTCTTAATAAATCAATTTTTTTCTCAATGCCTAAACAATATGTAGCTTTGTATTCTTTTCTTTTTGTTTTGTTTTTCTTCATGCTGCAACAAAATGCATAGTGTTCACTCAAGACGCTGTTCTAAAACACAGTGCAATGGCTGCAAACAACCTTGCAGTATGTGTGTGTGTGTGTGTGTTGGAATGATGCAATATTTCGACTGTATCGCCTCAGAGAAATGCAGAACAGATATTACTAACATCAGCGCTAATCAAAGTCCTCCTTCTTGCCTCCTCGTCCTCCCAGTAAATACTTCAACCTTATCAAACATGTGACATATTTTAATTAGTGCGTTATCTAACTGGGGGGGATTAGGTAATGATGAACTGACTCAGTCTCCATTTTCCTTTAGCCACGAAAAGAAAAATATGTTCATATTTATTTCCCTGGATATTAGATTTGGTTCTCACCATGAATATTTAAAACACTAGTAGATTCCTATATACTGCATCAGGACACTATATAACATGCATCCGGCACATATAACGTGCAAAACATTCATTTGTGTACTTAAAAGTAAAAATCTATTTGCTTTCATCCTAAATTATATATCATCATTTTTATAATTCATAATAAAACACAGCATTGCTGAGTGTTCAAAGTGTTTGTTTGTGGTGTAAAATATGCCAGTGTGTGTTTCATCACAAATTAATTACATGTTCTGATCCAATCCTAATTTATAAAACCCAGAATTGCGTAATGAAATACAAAAAGTGAATCATTTTGCAAAGCATGTATCTTTTCATGAAATGAATTCCTGTAGCATCTACTTCTCTCGACAAAATGCTGATATTAATATTGACATGGTTTCACAATATTGCATTCAGAGGTTCTCCTAGCTGTACAACAATCACTAATTTGTTTCAACTTGCATACACAAAACATATTTAAATAAAGCTGCCCTCTTTCAGACAGCACACACACACACACACACACACACACACACACTGACTAACCCGCAGACACAATATGGTAGGAGAGTAAAAGGGGGGAGGGCAGAGACAGACATTCACAATTGTGCATAATGATGTTAACATTCCTGCATGTCTAATACATGGGATATTGAGACCGACACTAGCTGGTCGGCAGTCTTGCTGTGTATTGTGCATGTTCACGGCTATAAACGGTGGCGGTGCATAATGATGTATTAATTGTGGCCTGCTCTTGCTCATGGTGTTCGGGCTCCTTGCCGAGGTTACTATGCAGACTTTGATTGTTAATCTTATCAAACATATGCAAGATCACGCTGCACTTTATTTTCTAGTCTGCTTTCATGAAATCAGGTGCATGCTAATCTGAGTAACGACAGCGACTGCTGTTATTACTTTGTACAAAATTGCGAACAGTGGACATATTCATATTGTTTATTTTGTTTTCAAATGATGGTTAATTTTGGAGGGATTAACCCAGATGTACAAAGCTGTTTAAATATAACAACTCAGCACAGACATATAGTGTGAAGCAGGAGCAGGAGAAGATACATGCTAAATTTAAAGGAATGGCATGGCAACAACAAATTAAAACATCCTCATCCTAACTTAATGAATATTTGTATTCACAAATAGTGGCTTAAAGGGTGTGCCTTAATTTCAAACGCATGCACCATCAAGTGATGCTGCAATACTGTCATACAAATGTTTTACAACTTCCTCCCAAATAGAAAGACACAAACTCGAAGGGGGGGAAGTGGATATGAAAATGGAGCGCCGGCATCATAAAAGATGGAAACAAAGAGGGACAGACAGCATACACTGAGAAGGACAGGCAAAAGATGAAGCTCATTTTTCCATGGGCACCCAGTGGCGTCTGCATTGCAGATCGCTGAAATCCCCTTCGCATGTGTCCCTGGGCTTAAAGGAGGATGGGGTGGGGAAGGGTGAACCAGGGATGGGTTTATGCTATCTCTGCTTTAGTACACTTTGTTTTTTTTCCCTCCCCCCACCGAAATATATTTTTTCTGTCTGCATCAAATGTCAAGTTAATTTCCTGGGTGCTATGAGGGATGTGTCCTCCCCTTCGCTATGTGTGGCAGGGCGGTGGATTGTGGCAGGGTGCTGTGCATGCCGGTGTGTGTGTGTGTGTGTGGGGGGGGGATGTCTGTATGGGTGGATGGGGAAAGGGAAAGGAGCATGGCAAGGCAAAGAGAGAGACGAGAGGTGGTGAGGGGGGTTCAGTACAGTATCTATAAATTGGCTCTCTCTGAAGAGCCAGAGAGGTGTGTTGAAAGTGTGTATGCATATGTATGTGTGTGTGTGAGTGAGCGAGCGAGTGTGTGTGTGTGTGTGTGTCTGGTTGTGTAAAAATATGATCCAATTATTAATAGATGCTTTTGTCAGTGTACCTATGCCCATGTGCCTGTCCTTATTTGTGAATTCACATGTTCAGTTCTTTTGAATGTTCATCTAAATCGACTACTAACGCAGAAAAAAAGAACAAAACAGACCGTATTAAAGATGCTTTGTAATTCACCGTCGTCGTAAAAAAGCAGAAAATCTTCCTAGATTTTGAGGTATTTCTCAACAACATAGTTAAGTGTGGAGAGTAATTAGCTTGGACTTTCTCATCAGCGGTGCTGCATTTCCTGGTTGCTAACAACAATGTCTAAAGCTTATTACCAAATGATATCTAGTAGCATATTATGTTAAACATCCATGCGTGTCAATCCTCTTTTAACCTTGTTGCTTGACAATAGCAGTCTTTGTGTCCTGCCTTCCAAGGCTAGGCCATATTTTATATGATTTATAATGTATTTCAGTTTACCTCCATCACCATTGAATAATTGTGCCCCTCTGATATCCTCATCTCTCATGATGATAGACACAACACAACCTTTATTTTTTACTTTTACTACAGCAAAGACAAATTTACTCTGGCTATCTGTCTCTCTGTTGTTGTGTTAGTTAATTTCAAAAAAATGGAATGTGATGGGGATAGAGTTTATATTTGTGTTCAAATGTATAGATTTACTTTAGTGCCACGTGCACATAGCTTTTTCCAGTTTACTGCATATGTTTCCAACTGTGCATTTACTGTATATGCATGTGTGACTGTACGGATGCGTGCCTGTGTGTGTATGTTTATCTGAATGAGAGCATTTTTGCAGGCGGCTGTTAAGTTTATGAAGGCAAAATGTATATTTTGTATTGCAAAGTGTAAAATGCATTATTGGAGAGAAAGGGATTATGCATTTGTCAGTCGTGCTTACGCTGATGTATGCTCCTGCCCCA
The DNA here is from genome assembly GCF_010015445.1 of Perca fluviatilis. NCBI lineage: Eukaryota > Metazoa > Chordata > Actinopteri > Perciformes > Percidae > Perca > Perca fluviatilis. The sequence continues at coordinate 16,927,082 of NC_053117.1, forward strand.
CAAATGTCACATCCCATAACCCAGAAAAATTACACCAGTCCCACCTAATTACGCATATTCATGATGCTGTTTTGCATAGTGCTGGTAGCATACTTCTGTTACAAGCCACAGAGCTGAGGGATGTGGTTGAGTGAAAAGGCTTTCAATCCACTGATTCAGTGTGTCTCCGCCACAAGCATCAGCTTGATAACGTTACCTCCATGCCAATTTTTTTTTTTTTTTTATGATCTGAGACCATTATGGAAAGAGAGTTTTCTCTTATTTCTTGCAGTCAGTCATATTGCCACTGCCTGCAGCATGTTCAAACCTTGTGGGAATTTTTAATAAAGAAATTAGCTTTGTCCTAGATTATGAAGGTCATTTTGAAAATAGTACAGATTTAACCAATGGTTTTTGAAATACTTTGTCATTTATCCTCCATCTCTGCTCTATTTCTTTTTTCTCTGTGTGTTTACTTCACTCCTCCTCTGGTAAATGTGATTTTCCTGGTCACTGGTAATGAATAATATGTAAATCAGGGGGCAACAATCGTAGCAACTGGAAGCAGGGGCAAGCACATACAGAGTGAGGAAATCCAAATAAAGTTGAATGTAGAGGAAAGACAGGGGAGGAAGTGTTGGAGAAAGAGATGGAGGGAGAGCGAGAAGACAGAGGAGAGTGATGAGTCATGGAGGCTGGCTCAGTGGCTTATTGTAGCACTTGCAGAAAAGACTTAATCAGACTTGGCCCGCTGTAATGAAGAAGAGGGTCCAGGCTGTGCCACTGCTTGGGTAAACAGCGATTGTTTCAGTCCAGGGTTCCCAAACATGGGCAACAATGGTACTATTGTCCCGCCAGCTCTTATTAAGAGGCAAAGCAGAGATGGGGTGAGGAGCAGAAGCAGGGAAGGGAGGTGGGTGTAAAAGGGGCAAAAGGGGAGTAAAAAGAAGAGGTGTGGGGCACAGCAGGATTGAGTGGGAACCTGAACAGAGGATGTGGTGGGAGGGGGATGTGGAGAAAAAGAGATGGATGGAGGGAGATGGCAAGAGGGGCTCCTCTGATCTTGATTTTCTTTTTCTTCACACTTGCATTGTGTCTTCGTTTCCCATCATCTTCCTCTTGTTTCCACACCCTTCTATCTTCTCAGCCATCATCTCTCGTCCTTGTCTTTTTCTCTCATCCTTTCATCCACACTTCCTTCCAGCATCATCCTACCAGCCGCCTACTCTATTCCTTCCATCTGTCCTTTGTTCCTCTTCATTTTATGCACTTGGAATGGCGAGGGATGCTTTGCCTGTCATACCACCTTTGCATCACCTTTCCCATCCGGTGCGGGAGAGAAAGAGAGAGAGGGGCAGAGAGACGAAGAGGCGAGAGAGAAAAAGAGTATTGGGAGGGGGGGGATGAGAGGAGCAGGCGAGGGAAAAGGGGCAGGAGCGAGACAAAAAGAAAAGATCACGCTGCTTCCGTGCTTAATGAACATGGGCAAAGGATGATCACAATAGAATATATTATGCTCTTGTTAGTAGAGGCAATCAATTAGCAGAGAGCACACCACTGGCACACCATCTTTCCCGCTTGGGAACTGGCTCATTCACTGCCCAAACGAATGGTCCAAGGAACCCCCTCGCCTCGCTGTTTTTCCCACCCTCAATGCCCACCAGCCACAAAAGATTTGATTTCATTCTCCAATGTGAAAGGGGACAGCATTGAATTTGCATTTCCGCCGCATTCACTCCACATTAGTTGAAATATAAGTCAGGTTTCGCTACAGTCAAAGGTCTTGGCTCAATGAAAAATCTATGTGTTTGAATGTGTAGGTAATAGCATATATCTAAACCAAAATAAATCCCCAAACCCTATTTAGATGCAGCTGTACCAATACAAGTGTTGTGATGTTGATTGGACTTCCTCAATGGAAAACTGTCCTCTGACAACACACTGTTCCCACTAAAGCTTGGCTCCACAAGATGGGAATCAGGCATGACAATGTCTCTGTGACTGACACTGACAATTGCATACCAAATTGTCACTCAGGTCCCATCAGCATTTCATACAGCGGTTGGGTGAAATTCCTTCATCCTTTCCCCCCCTCCATGTTTTCTTCTTCTTTTTTTGTGTCAGCTAGAGGAATAGCTCCAGATAATGGCAGCAATCTATACTGTGAAAGAGGCAAGGAGTAGTTCTGCCTTAACACAGGCACAAATCACCACTGTCTGGCTGGGGATCTGTAAAAGTGTCGTTGATGAGTAGAACACACTGCTTTCACTGAGGAACTTTGCTGTGATTCCAGGCAGAGGTTGGAAATGGAGGAAACAAAAGGAAATAAAGGAAAAGGGGAGAGAGGAATCAGGATGTAGGACCTTTTTTTGAAGATGGCCTCAGGTTTGGGTTTAGTGAATCTGTTGTTTCTGTGTTTCACAGAGCATTTACATTCTATGGCCATCTGGAGTTTGTGTGTGTGTGTGTGTGTGTGTGTGTGTGTGTGTGTGTGTGTGTGTGTGTGTGTGTGTGTGTGTGTGTGTGTGTGTGTGTGTGTGTGTGTGTGTGTGTTTGTGTGTGTGTGTGTGTGTGTGTGCATACGTTCGTGTGTGTTTCAATCACAGTTCCCTTCATGCAATGCAACATGCGCTATCCAGTGTTGAACAATCAATCGTGTCATCTTAAGAAAAAAAAAATTCTTCTTTTTTTCCATCTTATAAACAATTAAATTAAATCTAAATTATTTCGTGTATAAGAATCGATTGTGCCCATTTATTGTCCAATGAATGGCCTTTTTATGAGGAACATGTGTTCTACAATACACATGCTATTTTATTTTGAAATTCAGGCAAGCTAGCAACAAGAAAAGCAGCATGACTGTAACTTAAGTATCTTGTGCTGTTCTGATAAAACATCTATCATTTACAACTTTTGTCGTGGTACTTAGAACCACACGGCTCAATGAAACTTCTACAACCATCAGATTGAACACAACCTGTATTTTCCATTAGCAGCCTCATCATAACAAAATGTCTCCACTGTAGAGTAAAATAAAATAGAAATAAATTATTTCATGTATAAGAATTGATTGTGCCCATTTATTGTCCACTGGGATCTAAGCTTGCATTGCTACCATTGTGTCTGTTTGGCTGTGTTTAACCTTGTGTTTGTGTGTCTTTGTGTTCAAATGTGTATTTGGTTGTCCAATTTTTAGGTGTAAATCCAACTACACCTATGCTGTTTGTAAATATACAAAAAACACACAATTACATTGTACATGAAATACAAGGCTCCTGCATACATTCCACTTGTATGCAACTGTCTTGAGGAACTTCTTCACTATCCATGGATTAATAGAAAATGCATCACAATGTACTTCTGTTGTTACTGATGATCTGTAGAGTGGATTTTATCTCTTTTAACACTGAGTGCATGCATAGTGTTTTGTTGGCCTTCAAAGTGCCACATAATGGTGCAGGGTTGTGTTTTGACCTTTAAAAGAGAGGGGGGGAAAGCATTGCATTTTTCTCAGTGTATAGGGTATGCGTGCAAGTTTGTTTGTACCTGTTGGAATATTCAAGTGCAAAATGCTTATAATGTATTCAGTGATTCTAGGCTGCAGAGGGCATTGTGTTCTCTCTCTTCACTTTGAAAGTTGAAATGTTCAACATCTAATGGATGGGGAGCAGGAATGGTAACAGGGCATGAGATGGAGGGAAGCACACAGTAATGCATCTGGTTTGAGTCATGCATCTGACTGCAGGGTGAGGTCTTAGAAAAATACCTCATGTGTTTAATTAGTAAAGTCATATAGCCGTTTCATGGAAAGAGTTTGCCATGTCATGTTTTGACCACTCTTTCTCCCTTATTGAAATCATTTCATTATGAAACCACACTTAACATGAAAGATTAAAAGGCAGCTTGTGTTCAGTTTTCTTTAAATGCATCATTTTGGGATAAAGGTGAAACAATTTTCTTAAAGCCTGGTCTCAAAAGATGTCCTTTACAATGTTAAGCATTTCTCTCTACCTTATTTACCCCTGTTTGTTTTGGGCAGCAATGTCTTTTCCTCTCCTCTTCATCTGTTTCTTCTTGATTGTCTCCTGTGCTCTCTCACCGCTGGGTCTTCATGTACAGGTAGTCATGCTGCTGACATTTGTGTCCAAGCAGGGCCCAGTGACATGGCCTTTACCACCCCTTGCTGGGTCTCCCTTCGCCATCCTTACCCCCTACCGCCATTCTTAGCCCCCAAGTCCTCTTCATCCGCGTGCACATGAATGTATGTCTGTTTGTGCTTTGGGACCATCCTGTGTGTACAGTGTCTGTGTGGTTAAGCCATGTCCGGATCAGCCCGTTCATGCTTGCCTGTAGCATGTGTGCACAGTAGGGGACATGGTATGGAGCAAGCCTCTTTCTCTGCTGGATGGAGGGTGAGCAAATACAGTCACTGCAGGCAGGGAGTTGGTGGAGCACACACGAAAGTGGCTAGCTCATCAGAAAAGGATTTCAGAAAGGGATTTATTGCCAAGTAAGTAGCACTTGTGAGGAATTTGCCCTGGTTGTTGGTGCATATATAAACATATCAAACATTAATATCAAATAAACAAACAATAAATACAGAAACAAATAACATACATATAACTAGAAAAAAAGAGGCTGTATGGATTTGCATAATTTCAGGATATATAGAATGTATAGAGGACAGGTATATAGTAAAGGATGTAGGATTAAGATTCATGATGTGATAAGATAGTACAAACACATGAGGTATAGCCTATCCTAATCAGGACAAAAACCTGAACCATCTGTCATGTCTTTGTTTTTATAAAATGTTCAAAAATGTCCACTTTTATAGAGAGCAACACTAACTTTTTCATAATTTAACGGCCATTTAATCTCACCTATACTTGCCATTCACTATAGATTATTAAGAAATATTTTGACACTGACTGTGATACAGAATTTGGGAAGAGCTATTAAGTGCCCAGAGTCAGACACAATGCAAAGCCTCATTGTTCTTCTTCTCAAACACACATGCTGAAACACACAGACATGCTCACCGTCCCTGCAGCCATGGGAATGGAGAATGCTGAGGTTCAAGGTCATTTCAAGTATTCAGCAGCCTGGGGCTCTCCATTGTCAGTGCATCACAACACACATGCACTCAAATACACGCACAAACACATTGTTGGTAGGAGTACATTCTACACACCGCATCTCACTAACGCCTGCATCCGAGACAGCAAAGTGTCTGTCAGGTGAGAACATGACACTTCGTAAGTCCACTCACATGCACTAACAGTCGCAGGTGTGAATCTTCAATGGAAACACAATTATCCAGTTTTGTTTCTCTACCATAGACTGTCTAGACACACAACAATGGAAGGTACGACTATTGGACAATTGCTATTTTCTGTCATCATTTAGCTATTCTGCTGTGATTGTTTATTCTTCATGCTCCACAGTCTACAGATTGTGCTGTATTGTCGAAATTTTTGGTTGACAGTTACCATTATTTTAACAACTGAGCATTTATATTTGGTTTCTATTTAGTAAAGGAGTGACAATTTGCAGAAATAGTGGAGATAGAGTTTTTAAAGACAGAGCAAAGGTGAGGGGGAGAGTGAGCAGTGGGTGTGATTAGCTCCTTTGTTGGAGGTCTGTTGAGCTTCATTGGCTCCAGAGAATAGCTTCCTAATGAACCCAGCCAAGCTTGGACCAAACTTTGTGCTGAAGACAAACTAAGTTATGGTGGTCTGGCAGAGCGCTGAGGGCGAGCCGACTGATATACAACGCCTGGACATATGGTCCCCTCATCAGGGCCTCTCCCAGACACTTTCTCATCTCCTGGCTTCTGTCTGTCTGTGTGTGTGTGTGTGTGTGTGTGTGTGTGTGTGTGTGTGTGTGTGTGTGTGTGTGTGTGTGTGTGTTATGTGTGTGTATGCGCACGCGCGCTTTTGTGTGTGTATGTGTCAGAGTGGTTACACACAAGAAGAATATTTATAGTGTGAATGTTTATACTTGTTTGATAACTCATTGGAACAGAGAAACAGAGAACTGGAAAAAAAACAGGGAGTAATGGTGGGGAGGGGTGTGGGGGGGGGTATGCTGGTTGATGCTGGTTGATGCTTAGTGAAAGCGACAGAGGAGAGAGGGCTGGAGGCTTTGTCTTTCCAGCTGACCCCAATACAGAATCCTTTCTGACACGTCCTACAAGACATGGAGTAACTGAGTAAATCAGGCCAACCTGGTTGTGGTTTAGCAGCAACTGCACCATAACAGATGCAATATGGAGGATAACCACAGGATACTTTGAAGAACTCATGACAGACAAGAATCTGAAAGAAACAAGTTTGACGACCTTTGTACACTTTAAAATATCATGTTGCAAAAGTGCTATTTACTTGCTGAGAAGTGGAGGATTACATAGTAAATGTAAAGTATGTAAACAGGAGGAGCAGGTGAGCCTGAGTGCGGTTTGAGGCTAATTGTTTGGGTCAGGGTGGGAGCGTGGGGACGGATGGCTTCCGTGTCCCACCAACAAGGCTCTCGGTAACTGAGCCGGCGAGGGGGAGAATGGGCCCACTACAGGGCCACACAGCAGGCTCAAACAACACTTATTCTACTGGCCAAACTGTCAGCCAGAACAACTTCATTGTGCCCAAAATTGGAGTTGAAAGCAAGGCAGATACTTGGAAGGGGAGGGGGGCAGTGGGAAGGTAGGGAGAAAGAAGGGGAGGATGCAAAGAGAGAGAGGGAGAGAGGAGAGAGGGGGTCTGTGGGAAACCGGGGGACTGGAAAAGGGGGAGTCCTAGAGAAAGTGCAGTCTTAGGGATGAATAGGGTGAGACGGTGTGAGTTCATTTCAGTGAGGAGAATTCCCACAGATCCTACACAAGGGGCAGACGGCCAGGAGCAAGGCAGTGGCTTGAATGGAAATTTATTAAAATGCATTCTGGGAAGAGTGCATACATTTTAGCAGTTTTGTATTCTAGTCTGTATTGCCACCACATTCGATCACACTATTCAGCCATTATAAACACAGTTCTTAGATGGTGACATAACTAGCTGATAGTGCTACATATAATGTTACTAATGTGCATCTAGTGTGCACTCACTCATCTGCTGCCCTAAGGTTTCTTTTGTTACATTTCTTTGTAGAGAGTACAACATTTTCAATTTAATACTGGTTCTCCTCCTGCGTTGCCGTTCTGTGCAGCAGCTCCCCCAATATCCCATGCCAATATCAGATCATATTTTTGAGAAATGTCTCAAGCCTATGTAATAAATAACTGTGCCACACACACAGGCTACCCACAAGTATTAGACACCTCCCTGCAGGATTTCCCTGCCTTGGACCCCAGGAGGGAGCACAGTCACAGTGATTTGTATATAGTACAAGAGAAAGCCGCTTTAGACTGACACTAAACCAGTCTAAATCAGTCCAACACTGATTTACGTCACAATTCTACCCTTTGTCTCTTCTCTCTTCTTCTGCTGGCTATTTCAAATTCATCTTCCTGCCCTCAGTAACTACTGCAAAAGGGTGAAGAAGTTTACTTAGTCACACTGAGTTTAGGGAGATGAGGAAGGTCTGTGATTCTGTGTGTGTGTGTGTGTGTGTGTGTGTGTGTGTGTGTGTGTGTGTGTGTGTGTGTGTGTGTGTGTGTGTGTGTGTGTGTGTGTGTGTGTGTGTGTGTGTGGGCGAAGGTGTGAGTGTGTTCACTCTCGCGTGTCAGTGTGGTTTGCTCTTGTATGTGTGTGTGTGTGTGTGTGTGTGTGTGTGTGTGTGTGTGTGTGCAAAATGCGGAAATGTACACACACCCCTGTTTGATCCAGAGCTAGCCCTGCAGCTCCCACATACTCAACAAAAGGCCTCCTCTATCCATTGTATGAGCTGTGTGTTTCCCAGGAGAGCTCGGACTCAGTGAGAGAAGGGCCCCAGATCGCTTTCTCCTGACATGGATGTTTATCTGCTCTATGGTCCAGCAGAACACCATCAAAAAGGACGGGCCTTTTTTAATTTTGACGTGCATGACACATAGTTTTGGAAAAGAGAAGACCGTCTAGAGGGTGTGAGGAAGAAAAAGAGAGAGTGAGTGAGTGAATAAGTAAGTGAGTGAGACATACGAGACAGACAGATAGAGAAAGGGCCTGTCTATGAAGGTGTTCTCAGTGTACTCATATGAAAAAGAATATTTATGGTGTTCTCTGCCATTTTATTTGCTCCTTGTCTTTACACTAGTCAGCTTTCTTGTCAACCTTGTTCATGAATGTAGATCCACCCGGTGGGTGGGTAGAGATTTCCCCCTGATCTTGACAAGTTCTCCCATCCTTGACTGCATACTAATTTCCCCAGAACTACTGAACCAATGTAAAACAAATACAAATTGCCAGGGCTGCTCTTCATTGCTTGAGAGGCAGGGTCTTAGGAGGTTAGCAGAAAGTAGCTGCCTATTGTGTGTCTGTAATTAATCAGATTGTCTGCTGTGGACAGAGAAGCTTACAGGGACGGCTGTTGTAGTAGGCTATATGATAGCTTTAGGTATCCGTCAATACGCCTGAGTTTAAAATCCTGAGCTAATCAACGGAAGTGTAAAAAAAACCGACTCATTCATTCACCAGTCAATTAAAAGTCCATCAAATGTTCAATGCGATCAGCCAGACAATAACTGATTTTGACAATGGCGTCTCTGTATTTCACTTTATAGGCAAAGATCTCTCCTCAGCTGCTCTGCCTTCACCTGTTGTCTTTATCAAAGAGTTTTCCATGATGTATATCAGAGTGCTTCACTTTCTCCTGCAATATCTAAAAGTTTCCTTGAGATTGAGATTGCCTCTGGGGTTGACCGTAGATCTCAGTGTAGCTGCAGAAGCCAACAGTTGAAAACAAACATGGTAGGCTGATACCATCTAATCTGTTGAACACCATTATCGTCTAAGATATCGCTATACCCCCCTCCATACCCGGACCCACCCTACAAACCAGACTTACTCCCTTTGAGGTAAAAGCTTATGTGTTGAGGCTGAGAGTGAATGTAAGCCATTGTTATGGTGTAACCGGACTCCACAGCAGGTTGTTTGATCCTGTTTTGGGCCTGAAAAGCTTTTTTTTTTTTTTTTTTATGAACAACCACATCAGCTGAGAGGTTCAGACAAAAGACACTATTTGTAGAGTCCTCTGTCTGTCTGTGTTTTTTTTTCTTTCTCCTTTTTTCCCCTCACTTTGCTTCTCTTTGTCAGTCTAAATCTCTCATCCAGATTGAGGTCTGAGTTTGAAGCCTTAATTACCATAAAGAGGAGCGTGCACTCGTTAACATATTGTACTTAGACATGAACGTATGCTTTAAGGCACACTCTGTCGCTCTTGATTTCTCCCTCGTTCTCTCTCCCTTTATCTTTAAACAGGATCTTGTTGTACCTCTCTGTACAGACACTGGGATTATATTTCTCGCTTGCACCTCTAGTATGGCAACAGTGAAAGAGAATGTTACTGGAAAGTGTTTAAATGACAAAAGCTGTAGTAAATTGTTTTGTTTGCCCACAATACTTGCCATGATACCAGCTGTTGTTGTATTCCTTTTTACCCAACATTATCTCATTATTTACATTACAACATGCAACCACGCCGCCTTATTGTCAAATTTTGGATGCTTACTTGCACTTCTGCGTCTTTGTTACTGTTTTGTCATTGTATTCCCAATTTTGAACCATTTGGCGTTCAGTGTGGACAATGTTCATGCAAATATCCTAGCGCCATTATACCGGCTGTCTTTGTACGTCAGCTTTCTTCCCTTAGAGGTATAGATGAAGAGTTGGAGGGGGGATGGAATGGCGCTGTATGTTTTTGGAGGGAGATTTGTGCGGGCACCCACACACCCATCTGTACCCCCAACCCATGTCAGACGTGAGAAACTGTACCTTCATTTGCATAAGAATAATTGACACTTCAAATTAGCCTTCCAATCAAAGAGGATTCTTTTCTCCAGCATATGTGCAGGCATTGAGCACTGCGATACTGGAGAATATGAAAGGGAGGGCAAAAGAGAGCACGGATGGGAGGGGACGTGTCATAAAAGATTAACCCTTTCATATCCTTATCTCAGAGTAGAAGATTTAATGTGCCCTTTTATTGCAAATATAACTTGATATACAGTAAAACAGACATTTGTAGGGATATAATAATTGATTCCTTCTTTAGCTGAAAGGATCCTATGACTGCCTGGTGGTGTAAATGTTTTTTTGTGATTGATAGGTATTTACTTTTAAACGCTTTAGGTGCTCTGACTGTGTTATGTGCACGTTTACACGTCCATATTCACCTCAGTGGCATTTGGCGCAAGAGGCCAAGAGAGTGAGTGCTATTAAGTAGAGTGTGCGAGTGTTCGTGTGCGTCAGTGTGGATGTGTGCGGACTGAGGGTTTGCCCACATTAAACCATTAAAGCAAGTGCAATGTTGAATTATTGATAATGGCTAATGAAAAGGATCAGTTCAGGATAAAGTACAGGCTTAACCATAGCCCTGAGGGCTAACACACACACACACACACACACAAACACGCAAAACACTATTCATTTCCCCTGTTCAACATCTTTTTTAGGTTTTCTCAGACAAGATTTAGGTAGTGTACTAGGTATTCTCTGTCTATATCTCATTGTTCCCTCTATGTTCCAGTTACGTTACAACCCACTCCAGTTAAGAGCAATGGAGGCCCCAACACTGGGACAAGATATCAGCAGTGTGCTTCCAGGCCTACTCAGCTGACAAGCAGAGAGCCTTTTTAAGGCTGAGCCGGTTTTCGGGGAGAATGAGGGACAGGGATTCAGTTTTGGGGGAAGGGGATAAAAAAATGGGGGTTGAGGGTTTGGGGGATAATGGGGGGAAGCCTCGGCGCCAGCCCCTCTGAAGCGCTTAGCATCCCCCCCGCTTATGGGATGGCGGATGTGTCTGGGGGTATCCATGACAACACTGCTGCATGCCAGGGACATACCACGGCAACATGGCCAAGTAGAGTTTGTGTTGGTGTGTGTGTGTGTGTGTGTGTGTGTGTGTGTGTGTGTGTGTGTGTGTGTGTGTGTGTGTGTGTGTGTGCAGATCCATTAAGGTCCACATATCTCGGTGACATTAATATTCACTCAGACAGACAGGGAAGCTGCTGCAGCCTCAATCAGTTTGCTGTTTGACTGGCATGTATCACAGACACCTTTATTTCAGCCTTTGAGTCACAGGCTCAACATGAATATGCCCACTGTACATACTATCTTGTAAGTGAATGTAAGCCAGTTGTTGTAGTTTTGAGACAGTTGTCAAGGAAAGCACCTCCTTTCCTAACGATTCGGCATGGCACAGTTTTATGCTTGTACTATATATTTTATACTTTCACAGAAACAGAGAGGTGCACCCTTACATTCACTCAGGTCAGGAAGCACAGGTCAGGACTCACTCTCTAACAAACATGCACACACACTGACACACTCTCTCACACAATCACACTCGTAGCTCTAGCACAGATCAAGCTGTGTTATAATAATCCCATTTGGGACAGCCTGGATTCTCACTCAGAAAGTACTCACATAATGATGCTCTGATGAGTTCCTGTGTGTGTGTGTGTGTGTGTGTGTGTGTGTGTGTGTGTGTGTGTGTGTGTGTGTGTGTGTGTGTGTGTTAAACCCCCCACACACATGCACAACCACACACATGCTCACATGCATGTAGAGCCAAACTCTGATCCTGTGGGAGTGTACTTTTAACCCCGACTGCCTGTGCATTTGCTGAGGGGTTAAAGGGGCCGAATGGGGAGTGAGGTAAATAATTCACAATAGCTAAAACTCTTTCGATGTAACCTCACAATGAATGGGGGAGGGAGACCAAAGAGTCTTAGCTACATAGGGGCACACAATAGTCCTGTCCAATCCTGCTTCGTGTTTTGTTTCGTATTTTAAAAAGAAAGAACTAGGTCAAAAAGCAATACCCAATAAGTCATATAGAACTCTCATCATCTAACGAAGTCTGATGCCATGCAACATCCTGCAAAATGATATGTATACTTTGCTTGTATGTGTGCTAGTTTAAGTGTAAATGTACATCCACAGCACTAAAAATTACACCTATCTTGTGTTTTTAGGTTGGAATGGAGACCTCGTAGATCATGACCCAGAAACAATTGGCAAGATGACTGGAGTCTCCAGGCTAAAGATGTCAAGGATATTCAGCTGATCTCAGAGGTGACTGCACTCTCTCCTTTCAAGCATCATGGTGTCTGCCATCTTGTTATATGGGCTATATTTTACAAATTCCCTGCTATGGATCAGCAGTCTCTGCATCCTTTTTCTCAGTGAATTCTATATGAAAGTGTCTGTAAGACATTTTGAGTGACATTGCTTCTGTCAAACGGTTGATTGAAGGAGACAAAGACAGAAATGCTGTGCTAATGAAATCGTCTGACCCACATCCTTTAGTGCTATCCATTTCTCCAAAGACACAGAAAGGGCATTTGAACAGGTAAACCACGACTTGTCCCTAAAGTGAAAAAGGGTTTTTTCAGAAGGAAGAGGTGCATCCATTATTTACTATACTGGGGTTGCTAGACACTTAGGAGATAATGCAGTGCTTCAAGCATACAAAACATAGAACCTCCTCGGTGCAGACGAGGCCATTGTTGTGTGTTTTGAACATGTCTGTTTCCATCCATACTGACAGATGAAAAAGAATATGTCTCCCTAAGGTTCAGAAGCATGGACAGAGATATATACAGAAAGGAGAGGGATAGAATAGGATGGTGGAGAAATGTGTTTGTGTGTGTCTAAGTCATATCTTTGTGCATGTTTGGTTTTAATGTACTGTATGTGCATTTGTGTACATGTGTGTCCCCAGTTTGTTGGTTTCTGTATGCACAACAGTATGTGTCCAAACCTACCCCAGTCCTAGATTATATAATGTAAATAAAGTTGTCGTACACATAGTGCATGCACCTGATTGTACCTTGTATATGCATCATGTTTCTCCTGCACTGAGTCTGTATCAGTAGTCTCTTCCAGTTCTAATAGGCTTCAGTCGAGTCTTTCTCGAGTCATTTTCTGCAGATCAGCAGCAGGATCAGTTGCCTCCTCATGGAGAGTGGAGGCATCTGACTGCAGTCTACTGGGAGTAGTTAGCAGACGGAGAGCAAGGCATACAACTCCTCCACGCTGTTATCAGACTTGGGACAACACCAGGCACTACTTTCTGCCTTTGTCGATTTCCCGGGGGACACTTTGACATGAAATCCTTTTTTGTGGATGAGGGGAGACCACTCCCAAAAAAAATCCTGTATTTTTACGCATAAATGCGCATTGTGATGGAGAACATGACAACAATCCATGTTTGCGGATGTGGTCTGGTAAAATCTTGGTGTACTGTCATTGAAAAATCTCCAAAATTAGAATGAAAAAATAAATATATAGTTGTTGTTTTTTTATTCTAGATGTTACTTAGTGAGCTACAAAAACTGTGTTGAAAACCAATACACTTTCAGAAATATCACTTCATCTTCACTTTCCATATTTTGGCTATTGTTCCTACACTGGCTAACACATTAGCATAAATCCTTCCCAATTGCAAAGGCTCCAGGACAATAACATCGCTAGACACAGAGTGTGTGGAGCAATGCAAAAATGGATGATTAGACCAATAACGAAAAGCTTGATTTAGTCAAACCTACAGACATACTGCAGTCCTCTGTTGGTCTGCTATAAAGCGGTTTGAGAGCAGAATATATTGATTCTGTATTTGAATGAATTTCGAGAAAGTACCCACTTTGCAACTGTTGTTTATCATGTATGCCGTTGTTTGCACAGATTTTTCTTGTGCAGCTATTTCACCACTCTAAACCTGTCAAAGGTTTTGTTTGGTGTAACCAAATTATCAGAGATACTGACAACCATCAGCAAAGTCCTGGACACACACGAACACACACACACACGCACACACACGCGCACACACACACACTGCGGACATCATCTTTATATATAGGCATTAAACTGCAGTGTCAGCAGAGAAGATGAGGAGGATGCAGAGAGAGGCACATGTAGCTTTAACTAAGATCAGCTGCCACAGACAGACAGGCAGGCCAGGAAGGCGGCGCGTGCCCTTGAGGTGCTGTGTGCAGGCAGGGTGGTGAGCTTGAGCTGTCTGAATCCACCTCCCTTCATCTTTTGCAGTTGGGCTGAGTTTGTCTGTTGATGGCCCAGGGACCCTCTGCCAACCCCAAACTGTTCTATACTGTCAGCCAAACATCAGATAAATTTGTTGAGGGAGACAGTGTGGCCAAAATAGTACTTTTGTACTTTCTGAATTCCTGGAAAAAACACGAGAGGAGTTGCTGACTTTCAAGAGATTTACAGTGTCTGACAAGATAAATCAGCAAATAAATTTAGAGTAATCCTTAAGAAGACACCTCTGTTGAAGTCATGGGATCTTAAAATGACATGTTGCTCTGCCTTTGTCGTCTGATGCAAACAATAACACCATGCACTGAAGATTTAACTGACATCCTTACTTTCTCAAATGACCCCAGCTGTTCTGAAGCCTATACATTCATATTAGGCCCCAGAATGCATTTCATGCTTGTCATCAAGCTCTATAGTTTCGGGGGAATGTAATACGTCTTTCTGGAGGAAGGGAGTGTCAGGTATGGCAAGAGTAATGGAGGAAGGGCTGGAGGTGCAGGTAACCCAGGTTAGGCTGGGTGTTAAGGGGATCAGATAAGGCGTTCCCCAGACCCTACAGTCTCCCAGTCTCCTCTATGAAAGAATAATAAGCAGCTGTAACCCTGAGACACTCCGAGGCCTGTGTCCTGAGCTACAAAAACTTTCACCGGGCGTCTTATCAGGTTCTAAGGATATCACGTAAGACAATACATGTGAGAAGTGCAGTGGGAACAATGGGAGAAAAGTGCAGTGTGATATGAGGGGGACTAATGTCAGCGGCTATTGTTGAGGCCTTTGTGACTGTCAAGTACACCGGGAACTCACAGCTCACTGAACTCCTTTCATTCAAGGATCTTGCTTTGGGATGTGATGAAACTCTCCAACAAGTGCTGTCCCTCATGCATTAACAATGGCAAAGTGTACACACAGAGGTTACGCATTTGTTGCACATAAACTGTAACTAATAGGTTTCTGTAAGATCCCCTCTGGCTGGGAATGATGATTTAGTCTCGCTAATAGTTGCTAAGAGAAAATTTGCTTGTGATTTTTGCCAAAATTTGTGTTTTCACTGTGTTGTGTTACCCAGGATGTGGTGAAAATTCCCCCAAAGTTCATGCCTTGGTGCCTTGATTTAATAACATGTAATATAAGGTAAATGGTCAACTGAGATTTCTGGAATGTATTTGAATTGTTATATCATTTTCCCATTTCTCTTTTTTTAGGTTGATGAGGTCCTGATCCACCACGGAGCCTGCATTTCATCAAGATGAGCTTCAAGATGTCCATGAGCTTCACATTACTCTTTACAACACTTGGACCTGCACTGTACTCCTTTATTTCTGTATTTGTGTCAACTGGTTATATATACGATTATTGGCCAAGCTGACTAATACTGTGACCTTGCACTAATATACAACTGTATTTTTATAGATTTATTATTTTATATAAAAGAATACTTAATAAGAAAATATGATGAAAATATTCTTCACATTGAAACTTGGATTTATTTCATGTAATTGATTGATTCTAACAAGTCTACATTTTGCTAAATAAAAGGCATTTTCCCCCCCCCCTTAAAGTGATGTTTTAGTGTGAGTTATTTCCTTCTTTCTGTGTAGTGCTTTGGCACTCCAGGTAAAGAACAATGTGCTTGACATAATTGGGTCCTATTTGGTTATGAAAAGAGCATGCATGCTGATAAAAGTTGGCAGGGTGATCAAAGCACCACGTGTCCTGATCAAAATCATACACCTGACACAGTTGTAGATGATCCAGACAGACTAACGAAATGTGAGGAAACATGTTCAGACGGTACCAAGAAGCTTCCCTGTTTAATATCAGCTCCATTTAACATTGTGTGCTGTTTTTTCGCATACGGGTATGTCTGTCAAATCAAATGTACCTCTATGTGCAAAATATGAAGCAACAATTAAAGATTAGAATGATTCAATGTGTCTTGTCTACACCTACTTTTGTTGCCTTTTCCTTTTTGAAAGAAAAATATCTGACTTTGGTATCCCTGCTACAGTTTCCCTACAATTCTATTCACGCTACAACAAGATGGATAAAAAAGTAGGATCCATAAAATGTTTTCGTATGGGAAAGAAGCCTCATTTTTCCTCCCTTTTCTATATTTCATCCCTCTCATTTATCTTTATGTGCCTCTCCATTTTCCCATCTCCTTTATAATCATATTAATTCTGTCTGTACTTCCCTACTTAACATTCATCCTCACTATTTTTCTCACGCTTACCCCATCTTCATTTCCTTTACCAGCATCACTCTTCCCTTCTTTCCTACAACCGTCTTTCAGATCCAGTCAGTAGCCCCTCGTCTTCCCCCACCCTTACTACCATTTTCTCTCTTTCTCTCTCTCCCTCCTTTGTCTTTCTCTCCCTCTCAGATGTCAGATCACAGTCTACTCTTCCGCTTGCCCTGTCATCACATTTTTTACACAAACCCATCCCTTAATTGGGCCTGTATCATCATATCATATCATGTAGAATATCTGATCACAGCAAGAGATGAAAGATGGCCTCCACCTATCCCCTAACAGACAGACACTCACATATACTGCAGACTCACAGAAACACATACAACCACACACACACACACACACACACATCAGTGGTTGTATGGGACAGGAATCCAAGCTGATAGCTGTGTATGTGTACATTTCTTAGACTCCATGTTTGCACCGTCTTCGATGTGATTGGTACAGTGTGACAGGTGAGGTGGTGTGTATTCCAAGAGTGTCCACTGATGTTTGTATCAACTGCTAGTGGCTTTTGTGATGAGACAAAGGATGCCCTGGAGCCAGCAGTGTCTACAGGTAACTAGCTAAATAAAGGAAACATCAACAAAAAGTGTCCCAGGAGTGTTAAAATAGCTCCAACATGTCTTGGCATCAACTTGAAGGATGCAACACACAATCTTCTGAAAGATATCCAGTCATTCCTGCTGCTGGCAGAAAATGCTTAAAAAAATACAACGTCACAATTGGCCATATAATGAAATAAACTGCCATGGCTCTCTGGCTTATATTGTGTTCATGTTCCCACCTACAAAGTGCAGCATAAAACGGAACCCCAATTGACTGGTGTCACACAGCTGCACAATCTTATTTTACTTTTCCCTTTATCTCAAATTCCGAACAAATGTAATTTCTGGCAAATAAGTTGTATTAGCATGTTGTCATTTCCAGCGCATTACGTCTCATAATGATCATGCATCTTATAATGATTTATGAATAGGCAAATGTTTGCACTACATACTTGGATATTGAAATAATTATTTGAGCACATGCAGAAAAAGTTCATTCGCATTGGTTCTTGTACCACAGTTTGCAGGTTTGGCCTGAGTCAAACGCATAACTGACTATTTTTAGCCGCAGAAATGCTTCACCATAGGATGAAGGTGATCACATGGCTTATCAAGCCTTTATGTATTGTAGTACA
The DNA here is from genome assembly GCF_010015445.1 of Perca fluviatilis. Classification (NCBI taxonomy): domain Eukaryota; kingdom Metazoa; phylum Chordata; class Actinopteri; order Perciformes; family Percidae; genus Perca; species Perca fluviatilis. The sequence goes on from NC_053117.1 coordinate 16,944,687, forward strand.
GCCGTGGTTTTCCAAAATGTTTTGGCACTGTTTTATGTGTGTAAGTTGTGAGCAGTTTAACCAAGTAATGGTTCATTTGAATCCTTTTTGGAAGACTTAAGAGGTTAAACTATCCCTTTCCCAATAAAGAAACGATTGTAATTAAAGAAAAAAAAATCCTCATTTGTGTATATATAGTGTGGAGTCTAAAGTCTAGAGTAGATTCTGAATTTTAGATGGTTTATCCCATTGTTGGTGTTTACAGAATCTTTTTTTACGAGTTGTCCCTGAAGCACACAGATGTTTTTGGAGAAACAACGTTCTATGTTGTGTATACACTACAAATACTGTGTCACTATGAGGGCCTAAGTCTTAATAAAGATCAAACGTCATGAGTAAATCCTGATCACAGTGTGCGCCAATGTAGATAGGAATTAATGTTTGTAATGGAAACAGAATGCAGTGGTCTGAATTTTATTTCTATCTAAATGTGATCTACACACCATAACAAATCTTCATGGAGCCCTGCTTTTTTCTCACAAATGCTTAAATGCTTATTTTACTGTAGAACAGGAATAGTATACAAAAATGTTTTCATGTGCAACATTTGTTGGTGAACACAAGGACTCAAGGAATCAGGACACAATATATGTTACAGGCCTGTTCTCTTTCGGGTTTGCATTTCAAACAAATAATCCACACATTACAAGCTATTAGTCGAGTTTTCGAAATGTAGGCTTACATAATGATTCATTATTATAAATACTGTAATTCTTTAGGTTTTCTAAGCAGCTAGAAATTGTTAAGATCATGGTTTCTTTCATTCTTTTTTTTCCTGTTTCTGTTTTCTCCTGACATGACAAGAATACTAATATGTTTTACGTAATGAGCCAGGATTCTAGCATAAAAATACATTTCATATTTAACTTCCGGGCTGGAAAACATGCAAAGCCAATCATTGGGTGTTAAATATACTGTACATACACACAACATGATTTTGTATCTTGATGAATACTTTGTCAATAACCTGGCTTTATTCAATCACCACAGATCATATTGTATCACACTGGCTGGTAGATGAATGTGTAGTGAAATCCAATAGAGACAGATTCAAACACGTGGAAGACATGTATCCCAGTTTAAATTGGTCTTCCTGGAATCATAATGCAGCTGTCTACATCTTTCAGTACAATTGAATTGTGCCGAGAGCATTTGGGAACCACAAAGATCTCAGATGGCACTTACTCAGGATTGATCTCCTGAAGGCAGTAAAAAATAAATGCATGAATTCTACTATTGATGCAGAGCGTTGAAGAAAATAATGTCTTTTTTACATTAAGGTGTTCTTTGGCCCAGAAACATGACCTTGGAAGATGCTAGCAAAGGAAAAGTAAAGAATAAAACTTCTTAACTCCATTATGTGATAGAAGTTTTTGCTCCTTTCTTTGTCTCCCTGCTCCTTTTTCCACCAGACGGCACAGTGTTTCACTTTTATCTACAGATAGCAGGACTTTGTGTTATCTTATTTTGTTTGGGAGAAGATTCACAAGTACTATCCACCCCATGATCCCAACAGACGACAAGATACAGAACTCCAAGTCTGGAAACTTCACAGTGAGAAAAATGAGGTCTTACTGAAACTACCTTTGGTGTGTGTTTAACTCTCTGGTTTTTCCCTAAGAAGATCTGGAAACCAAAGAGGCTGCTGTCTGCATAGTGTTACAGGGATATAAAATGCAATACAAGGATGTGTGTACATTTTTAAAAAGCAGCTTATTTAAGATCACAACTGAAATCTGGTACTGGAAGCTGGAGTTTGATTGGATTATTGAAAGTTGTTGGGGGTTAAAGGGGCTTTACTGTAAATCTCACAAATGAATTGAGTTTGATTGACTTTTCAGTTCTTATCACATACATCAACTACAATAACTTATAGATACTATTGATCATCATCTCCCCGCTTGTTTTGCCTGACGTACCTCCACGGCCCTGTCAGATGAACTCAAGCAGCCCTTCATCGACACCATCCAGCATGTTCTAAGAGGGGTCTTTTGAATTGATTTTAAACTGAATGTCATTTAACACATTTTAACTAGCCTATATAGGAGTGGATATCGTAACTAAATTTTTTTCATACAATTGAACTGTCGACAGTCAGACAGTTTGGTCTAATTGCAGTTGTACCACTACCCCTTTGTCCATTACTTTTAGCTAACCGTTTAGACTTCTCCAATCACTCAGTAACTGCATTTTTCAGGCATCTTCAATTGTAACACATAGTGTTCAAATGTTACAGCTGACTCAACATGTGTATCTTGTTTTTCATCAGTTTTATTATTGGTAGTTGAGCTGAGTGGCAGACACCAAACGCGATAGCTGGGCATAGAAGAAACTGGATGGGCATACATTTTTTAAAGCTAAGCTATATACAAAAAAAAACTTTATGGGGAAAAACTGTTGGACCGGTAGTAAATATTAGTATGCCTAGTACTCATGTCAACACTTACACAGCCCCGACTGATCCAGTGCACCACTAGCTCAAACACTCACTAACAGTAGGCTACTGATCACTGCAAATTAGTTGAATGGAGAACCAGAGGTACAGGACAGCAAGTAGGCTCTGTGCATAGGCTTATGGCAGCCTAATAAAAATAATTTATGAATGTACATCATCTTACAATGTGTCACCAAAATGCAACAGTCCTATCAATGAACAAGTCAAATGAGTAGCTACCTATACATACATAAAAGAGATAATAACACGATAATAACAACCCTCGTTACGATTGTGTTACAACTCAGAACTTCCTCACAGAAACCTCAATCGTAACATGCCATGGTGGGCCAGAATAAAAAACCATCACTGGCTTACCTCTGGCTACTAGGCCTACATAAGGTAAGCTAAAACTGTTGATAGCCATAGTTACATTTAGCAAAAGCTGCAAGCTGCTACCTACCCAAAACTGTCTATATATATATATATATATATATATATATATATATATATATATATATATATATATATATATACATATATGTGTGTCTTCTGGCACATATTTACAGAACTACACACACGCGGTGCTCTAATTGTGCTTAACGCCAGTCACGTAAGAGAGGAAGAAGTTCTTAATATTATTATTTTATAGTAGGCTACATATATTAAATTGTAAAGTGTCTCAAGACAAAGCAATCAAAAATGTATAGCAATAATTGATAATTACTTATCAACGACTTAAAACTACTATTACTTTTTAATGAATATGATCGGTGCCGACCCAGCTGTCAATCTGGGTGGGCATGCGTACATCCCATCCTTAGATCTGCCTCAGGTTGAGCTACTCCACAATCTTTCCACGTAGCAACTGCAGAAATACCCCCTGAGGTACCCGTACCCCTGGTTAGGAATCACGTAGTTGAGCGCTGCATGAGAAAGTTGGGGATCTGACATCCTCTCCTCTCCTCACAACAGCCTACTATCACACATTGCAGTGACATGCCGAGGCTGCCTTGTTGAAGCTGGACAAGGACAAAGGACATTGCCTGTAACATGTTGTGCGAATGTACATTTGTTTGCGTGTGTGAGTGTGCACATGCGTCTGAATGTGTCTTTCTCTTTGTGCTCAGTCGAGAGTGATTGATTTTGAAGTGTAGAATCTTGACACAGTGTTTCCGCCATCCCAGGAGGCACAGGACCACAGGGCCGAAACAGACAAGCATCACTTTCTTCTTCTTTCTCTCTTTCTTCTTACTCTCAGTCTCTTAGTCTCTCTCCTTCTCTCAGCCCATTCTCCCATGTTTGCCCTCTCTCATTCTCCACATACATCCATCCCTGTTTCAATCTAACTCCTTTTCCTCCCTGCTACATCTCCAAACCTCTCTGATGGGTTTATTGATATGTAATATTGATATTTATTGCTGGCTAAAATGAGGCGCCGTCTTGCAGGTGGTGGGTGGGGATACCTGATGTGGGTCAATAAGAGACAGACATGCCTGGTGATTTGCTTTGAGGGAATTCACAGCTGCTGTAGCTTATACTGTTGAGATATAGCCTGTGTCAAACTCTCATCCATAGGAAGAAAAGAAAAAACAGATGTGAAATGGAAGGGTCTCAGAGAACATTTTCAATATTGTTTAAATAGAATAGCTTATTCACACTCTCACTCACAATCTTTTCACACACCTATCACTTAACTCTCCACGGCTGTGTGTATTTATAGTATATATATGTACTGTACATGGAAGAGAGTGAGGAAATAAAAAGGTTCTGTTCTACGCGCAGTAGCAAATGAATCCATAAGTGCTCCTTCTGCCCTTATATCATATATTTGTGGCAGCCTAAAAACTATGTCAAAGGTGAAAATACGGAATGCAATTTACACCAACATCCATAAAGACATCACAGCTACAAAATACATATTCATTTCTTTAAATTACGCTGATGATTGACAATATTTTTCCACAACCAAAAGAAAATAACTCTGGAACCAGCACTATGAGAGCCATGTTAGATCCTGGTGAACCAACTCAATATATCTGCAAACTTCAGATTATAATTTGTAAATTGTACTGTGTAGTATCTTCAACCTGCTGGTTGGGACAAGGACTAAGGGTAACAAAACAGTGGCAGTGTTCCTCTCTGCTCCGAGATTAGCGATGTCATGTCACTCACTCCTGGGGCTCTGGCTTTGTTTTCCCATCATGCCCTTGCTGCCTGCTGGTTGGTTTAAACAAGCAGTATTCTTCTTCAGCCTTTCAATTATAATATGCCCCGCAGCAGCACCCTCTACACCGAGACGCAAGCTAAGAGAGTAGGAGGGATTGATTTGAATTTGGCGTTTAATGGGTGTTTGGTGTTGCTGCATATTGGCATTGTCATTGGTTGTAACTCCTTATGACTAGATTTGTTCTGTATAAGTTATTGTTTGGAGTGACGTACCCAGACATGCATGCATGCATTTAGAAGTTAAGCCTTGAAGGAAGACCGGAAGTCAACCAGGTCCATTTTGTGGTGAACCCCAGGCTGTGAAACATTGTAACTTGAGAGTTCAAAAGTCAAAATACTACATATTTTTTATACTTTAATTACCTTAAAATATTTAAAAAGTCAGCCTATCCACTACCCAATTGCCAAAAACTTCTTTCACTGCCATCCGCGTGTCTCGTAAGTCCTCGTCCTCTCTCCCGGTCTCCTTTTTGCGGACTCCCACGGCAGCTAGACACGGGTCAAGTTCTCCTTTTGAAAGGGTGAGATGGAGGCTGAAACCATGCAACCACAATAGCAGGCCGTCTAGACAAGGCCCCACAGTCCTGACCCCAAGTTAGACCCTGTCCCCCCAGGGGCCTATAATACCTTTGTTTCCATGTTGATAAATTCTATTTCCTGTCGTACTAGCCACACAACAAACACTGTGACATCCAAACTTCGAAACTTAGACTACAGCCATGTACGTAGCAGTAAGGGACTTAGACTTTTAGAGCAGAACAAAATTGAGGCTGTATTTTACCGATATAATGCCAAACATAAACAGTAGTTTAAGAAAATCATAGTTTATTAAAAACAATTAATCAACTAAATAAACCACGTAGTAAATGCTGCTTAGTTAGTGTGCAATCAATTTGGAGATATCTGACGACAATATGTGGTGATATTAAAGAAAAAAGCAATCTGTGGTTAATATAATGCTTCAGTTTATTTTACTTTGGTTTACGGATTTGTCTTAGTGTGGGTGATGTGAATATGTTTAGTGTTATGTTGACTTAGGGTCCTCACAGTTCCCATAGACTCATGTCTGGATTTTTTTGGGGAGGGTGGGAGTGGGGGTGCAGTCTGGTGATTTAAGACATGAATTATCATCTAGTCACACCGCGTAAATTAACATACAGCCTTAGACAGAGTACACAAGAGCAGGCCACTTCTATTCAATGGCCCACATGGGAACACGGTCTGCTGGCCTGAGACTCCTAGTGTCTATTTTCACCACGGCCTGCTCGTGGCGAGGTGCTATGCTAATTAGCTAGTGTTTGCACATACATGTGGTGCACTTTGCCATCAATACGTTGTTATATTGTCTGCACGCCGACACTCATTATCTGACCAGGAACAAAGAGTTTTAAAAGACAGGGTTGTGGACAAAAAATATTATCAGTAACAGAAAAGGTGAGAAAATTTGAAAAGAGGCGAGCTATTTTGGTAACAACAGTGCATAAATAAATCAGCCACTACATGTCATCATTCAAAATCTAATGGAATTCCCTATCGTTGTATCATCTGCAGTTGGCACCCTTCTCATGTTGGCTGGGACTCTCTCGGAACAGTATGCTGCATAATAAGCAGATAATGAATTAAAGAAAACAAAGAAGCATAATATAGCAGTTTAAAACCACGAAGCTGCAATAAATGGGCAAAAACGGCTTCATGTTATGCAACATCTTTAGTGCTGCATTTTAAATCATATATCTGTGTGGGTGATGTTTTATTCTTGATCAATGAGAACCACAAAAGCGCCATCTGAAAACCCTACTTCCTGTTCTTTGTCCTCCATTTTCTGCCACCATGCCAGCGCAGGGCTCGGAGCTAAAATGTACACAACGATAACAGCAACACGGGGTCTTGCTAGCTTTCTTCCATTATTCCTACAGACTCCTTGTCCTCCCCACTTCATCTTCTGCCTCCCCACAGAGAGCCATGAAGTGTCTGAGTCATTTTCGATTACAGTATGTATTTATAGACGGTAGAGTCAGGACCCAGGCCCTGTGTTTGTGCATGTGTGAGATTGTGTATATGTGTGTGTGTTTGGATGGGTGTTTTAACTCAAACTGCCTAAAACTAGGGCCGGAGTCCGATGACTCACCTCAGCTACTGGACGCTTGCACCAGGAGAACTGACGTCACCTGTCCTGAGACCGAGAGTTACTGCACGCAGTGACCGCACTCTGATCCAGGTTAGAGAGTGCCGGAGATTGTCTGTCATCTCGGAGCTTAAAGACACTGCCTCATTTCCTCATTTTCTGAGCACAGGTCAAAGTAAATATGTGGCATTGCATTTTGTGAAACCAAAGGTGGTGAGGCCGCAGTTGTTTTGGATCTGTACTGTAAAATTGTGCATTACAGTTGTTATCTCTCCCTTTGTCTTCTCCTTTGCTCACACTGTCATTCATTAATTCTGTGAATTTTGTGTGTGTGTGTGTGTGTGTGTGTATGTGTGTGTGTGTGTGTGTCCAGATTTACACATTTATGCATTAATCGTCTTTTATGCTCAAGTTTGGAAGAACCAGACTTGCTCATGCACACATGTAAACACAAACACAGAGCTCAGGCCTCCCGGTTGTTGATGTTTGAACGTTTCAATTGAGAAGGCTATAAGACCTGCAGCTGCCTGTCTCGCCTGGTTGAATAGGGGGGACTTTTTTTGGGCGGGAAGGCGAGAAGGCGGTGAATGCTTTCCCAATGAGAGATGAGGCATATTGAAAACTACATTAAATTACCCTGATTAGCAATTTAGCCACGATCAGGCTAGCCATAGGGGTGCTCTATGGGGAGGCCCAGAGACTATTCATCCCCACAGCGCCAGGGTCGAAAGGTGCCCCAAGTTCACAGGCTCAGGCCCTTTGTTATGCTAACGCCCTATCCCAAATCAGCTGCCTGCTCCTTGGCCAGACACAAGCACATCCCTGAGAACTTTCAGGGAGTCGTCATTCCACTTCATCTTAACCCCCCCACTCCAACACACATGTAGACAATCACTATTGCCAAATTCCATGCACAATTCAACATTTCACAATTCAAGTGGAGAATGGGTTGGAGGTGTGGGGTTTGTGTCCTTAAGACGGACATTAACGATGTCTTTATATCTGTAATATTTTGTCAATTCAAGCAAACTTACTTTATGGAAAAATGTTGCATTGTTTATTTTGTTGTAATGTCAGGACTTTTTAAATCATAAAGGAATGGGGGAAAATCTTTTTTTAAATGTCTTTGCAAGTGCCTATTTATACTGAGAAAAACAACAATTACTCCCATTTTACAAAAAGACTGAAAATAATATATTTCAGTCTTTCTGTCTCCAGGGAGGGATGATCAATACACATTAACAGGCCAATTGATAAGACATGTAGTAGAAGTCAAGAGTCAAATGCGGGTCAAAAACCCTTGACCTAAGGTCAAAGTCTTTAGTGTGAACATGCCGTTGGTGCACAATCACATATGTGTCAAATCTTGCAACAGTGCATTTATTTGGATTTAAGAGTTTCAACAAACAGTTGTACGTGGTGAGACTTTTATTGTAATTATTTCACACTTTTTATCATATGAGAAAAATCAATCATATCACATTATGTTCACAATATTTCTTAACCCAAAAACATTTTGAAACCCCATTTATTCAAAATTTTGTTTATGTCTTTAAGACATTCTAATTATTAATGAAAATGTATTCTAGTTTTGGGGATAAGGCATACACAGTCACAGTCACACACACACACACACACACACACACACACACACACACACACACACACACACACACACAGTCTTTGTCACCGACATTAACAACATTACAACAGCAGCAATGCAAATATTACAGTATGCCACAAGAAATTGAATTAATTGTCCCAAAAAACATGCAATATAATTATATACCACAGTTTGGAAGGCACTGATTGTGTACAGCCCTGGTCCTGAGTTGTAGGCGTGTATAACTGCTCTCGCTTCTCACTCACTACCGCAAAAAAAAAAAAAAAAAACAGAAAGAAAGAAATCCTCATCAATGCAAATTAGAGCCCATAACCTGGAGAGCCTTGCTTGAGTCACCGGTTTTCCAAAATGCCAAAATCACAGGCTTTCACCTCCAAATCTTGTTGTCATACACGACTACAGATGCTCCATATTAGCACAGGACAGTCATATCCATGGATTAGTCTGCAGTCACTTTAAAAACCGTCTCCACACTCAGGCTGCCACAAGAGAAAATAAGGACGCTTCTAATTCTGCCAGCATAATTGCCTGATTATAATGAGCTTCTCTCTCTCTCTCTCTCTCTCTCTCTCTCTCTAGCTCTGCCTTTATTTCTCAGTGCCACACACACACACACACACACACACACATTCTCACACTGTAGCCTAATTATGATATAAATCAGTCTTCAATTGAATGGGGAGGGGGGGTCTGCATTAATATTTTCTGGTGCGGCAATGGCGCTTTGCATTGATTTCCTGTGACTTCAACAGAAAATAGAGATTTAAAAGAGAGAATTACGTACAGGCTACAGTAAAATTACGAGCCATGGCGATACACTCATTGATTTTGTGAATTTCAGACAGGTGGTAACTCTGCCGGAAACGGTAAGCTGTGATGCACATGCCACTGTGACTTATGTTGCATTGTTAGTTTGTTGACTTTCTGTGTGCGAGACATGGAAGAAGAAGAAGAAGAAGAAGAACTGTGGTGTTAATCTGACCTAACAGACATCACATAACCCAATTAAATTAAGAGCATGAAAGTTCCAATGTTACACTTAGCAAAAGAGACATTTAAATATTCTTGCTTTACTTTGAGTATGAAATATCAAAATTCTGGAACAATTAAGGAGAGGCCCAAAAAGAGATAACATTCTTGAACAGATTCATCTCATGTTTTACAAAGCGAAAACCCCAGAATATAATTATGATTTAATATTGAGATTGTATTACAGTCAGCTTCACCTATTACATTATTTTTAATTAATTACATTTCCGTGATCATTTTATATTAAAATGTGAATATATTGTAATATACAATTATATATTGTAGTGTAACATATTATTTTCAGTCTTTTTTAACACAGACTTTGTTACTTTAATAAAAAGCACTAATATCATCTATGTTCTTTATTATTGTTATCATTATTATGACCTCATCAAAAGAACTGCTTTACCTGTCCAACTACAATGCACCCAAATTAACATTTCAACCCCAGTAATCACAATAATGTCAGCTTACAGGCATGAAAGTATGCATATAAGATACTTAAAATAGAAACATTTTGTACTCTGTTTTTACACAGGCACAATGAAAATAATTCAGAATATATGGATATTTTCAAATGTGTTTACAACATTTCTCACTCCCATGTTAGTATACTACAATGTATATTTGCAAAGTAAACCACATCAAGAACACAAATAATATACACTTGACAAAATACTCATATATGTTGCAGAATGTTTGAAAAACATGCATTCAAAGTTTCGCAGTAGTTGTTATTCTGTCTGCAATGTTTTCACTTTAGCTATAGCATACATTGCCTTGTTCCACCAGGATTTGTTCTTTCATCCCTCTAAAGCTGTCTAAGCCCAGACGCAGGCTAAATGAGCATGCCCACTCATGAATGCTGTTGCCTAATTACAATCCCTGATGGAAAAACCACTGAGGGACAAGCCTGAACGCAGCCACACTTTATGATAGAAACAGAAGCTTTTTTTGTGTTCAAGTGTATATGAACATCATTAATTGTAATAGGTGTACATTTCTTTACCCAGCGTCCACACAAAATACAAAGGCATCTGCATGTGCTTCAACTTGATTTACAGAAATTAGAATTATGTTTTGAGCGGGCCCTGTTACTGTGTTGGATGCAAAGGCACTGCATTATCTAAAAAATGGGATCTAATGTCAACAGTGGTTTGGATTGCCTTTCCCAACAGTATGTTGAAGGTATTTACCAAGAGGTGCAGTGAACACGGGAATAAATGACAAATAATTAACTACTGTTGGCTACAACCTACAGTAAGTTCAAGTCAAATTTAATTTCCTTTTGCTGTTTCGTCAGGCCAGAGTAGTTAACACCAAAGAGGAATACAAGGACGTAAAGTCACATTTTATGTTTAACCAGTAAGACAAATTAATGTGAATTTTTACATGTCTAGAGCTTGACTGTGTCCAGCATTCAGCAATATAGTGAACACACAATAGAGTAGTGAATTTGAGATAATGCAAATCAGAAATGGAGATTGTGCATCCTAGATATTTAATTCTGATAGCCTCAAAACCTTTACTAAATTGTTGAGCACAATTTTACACAGTTAATTTCTATGGGCTATTTCTGTGGTTAACCAAATGTCTGCTCCAAATGCCACATTACTTAATTTAAGCAAAAAGCTCCCGGTTTCCGTAAAGGAACCTGTACTCTACACATAAATTATTCAGTAGTATTTGCATTTGCATTGTAATTTGCATTCTTGTAGATTACACAGAATGGAGAAGGAGGCGCTGCACCAAAGAGAATTACATTCCGAACCATTTTGAGTCTTACTGGTGACGAGTTGACATGGATTTTTGTTCCACTTTCCCCTTCTGCTTCGAGGTATACTGCTGAGATCAGTGACACACATTTCAAACTGGTGTTTGATTAATAAAAGAAGGAAACAATGTATAATGCTCACCAGCACTCACACACAAAAAGCGCTGCCATTAAAAATGAATCGTGACATTGAACAATGAATCTATTTGATTGACTAGGCTGAGATTTTCACTGTAATATTCTCATCATCTTTATTTATATTGTAAGGCTTGTGAGTTGAAACTCAAAGGAACCAGTAGGCACGGAGGAGATGTCATACAGATTAAACACTAGGAAGGGGTGTGAAACTCTCACCACACTGAAGATCCTGGCTATTATGTTTCATCTAAAAATAACAAGCCTGACTAAAAAGAACACACAACACTGAATAAGAAAAGAATAAAAAAAAAAACAGAAGCTCCAGAGAGAATAGAGTTCAAACAGCAGCAGTAATAGTGCTGAGTGTGATATGGAATACAACGAGGAGAATGTACAGTACGAGACTCCCTTCAATTATAAATGAAAAAGAAATCAGTGTGAAATGTATGGAATAACCCAGATACTGAAATAAAACATTGTCAGTGTCTCTCTAGAGCCACTTTTGTGAAACGACATCATGTCTTTAAAATCACTAAGAAGTGTCTTTATGAAAAAAATAATAATTCTCATGTGAATTAGTGCATCGCTTTAAGTTAATTGCATTCATTACTGACATCATCATTAGTGAATAGCAATCTTTGGAAAGATACCTCATAGACCTCAGGGCTGAATCTGAAAAACATTTATCAGGGGAAATGTGCAAGAGAGTAGATTAGGACGGTGTAGAAGCACACTCCTGCAGTGTGTGCGCCTGTCTACATGCCACGAGGGGCTGGTATGATGCATCAAGGGGGTGGGGAAGGTATCCCTGCAATAAGAGAGGAGGACTTAGCAAACATATGCGCATGTGCAAATACAGCCTAGCCTTTTTCCACTCACATGTTGATGTACATGCCACTCTGTGTAGAGTTGCGAACACATTTGCACACACCATGTGTACTCTTTGTTTGAGTGTTCAGCATTTGATTGTGTCTTAACCATGCTGTAATTCTTACACTTTTTTTAATTAATGTATCGTGTACTTTTGGCAGTTGATGTGCCTCATTTTCTCCTAAATATAGTATGCTATGAGAAGAACTCACACCCACTGCTAAAAGCAAAAGAGAAAAGTCTAATTTTACTGAATTGATCAGGGGAGTTACTGTAAGTAATGCCACTAATAGTAAACTGTTGGTGAACTTTACAGATTATACAACACAATCTGATTTGAAGAGGTGGTAAAAGTACTCAAAGTATTTACTTGATAGAAAAGTACTTAATATGAAATATACTGTAAGTCCTGCATTTAAAAAAAGTGTATATGAAAGTATGAAGAATGGCCTACAGTGTAACTAAGTATCAAAAGTATTGTCAATGTTAAAATGTTACCTTTTGAGTATTGTATTGAGTTATTAGAGAATTTAATTAATTTGTTCTTTGAGTATTTTAAAGGTCCCTGGCATGAAAATTTCACTTTATGAGATTTTTTAACATTACTATGCGTTCCCCCAGCCTGCCTATGGTCCCCCAGTAGAAATGGCGATAGGTGTAAACCGAGCCCTGGGTATCCTGCTCTGCCTTTGAGAAAATGAAAGCTCAGATGGGCCGATCTGGAATCCGATCAGAGAAAGGGGAGGTAACCTTGCTCCTTATGACCTCATAAGGAGCAAGGTTACCTCCCCTTTCTCTGCTTTGCCCACCCAGAGAATTTGGCCCACCCATGAGAGAGAGACATCATGGTTTTCAAACGAGCAAAGTGGCAGTTGGTCAAGGCCACACCCCCACCCTCCACCTTCCCCCCCTCTCTCCTTCTCAATAGCTACAGACACAGAAATGGCACATACTAAGGAATTAGTGGCTGCAATTCTGCACCAAGGCTGAATTTCGGGAAAGAGACTTCAGATACAGTATTAGGGGACCACTAAGGTCTATATAAATGCATCCAAAGAGCACCATGTCATGGGACATTTAATGCTGTAAGTGACACCGATGTCACTATATCTAACTGTACTTATTAGAGAATTTAATGAATGTGTTGTTTAAGTAGGCTATTTGTCTTAGTAATGTAATGAAAGTGACGCAGATGTCACTGTCTAACTGTACTAAAAAATCCAGCAGAACCTAATGTGCAAATGCCAGACTGTGTTCTGCAAAAGAAATTGAGTATGTCTAACTTTCAGATACAAGCATAGGAGTACAAAATAAAATATAAATTCCAGATATAGTGGTGGAAAACTACAAAGTATGACAAAATGGTAACAATGACAATTAGAGCTGCTTATGCAAATGTACAACGAGTTTGCACCTCCCACTCACTAAAAAAAAATATGGCTCTTACATTACCTGAAAGAGTCATCAAAACAGTGTAACTTATGTAAGTTATCAATCAATCTGTTTTTTTTTAACCTGATATCGTACGAGGTACAATTCTAGTAAGATGGTATATCATCAGCTCAGCTAAGGTCAAAGCAGAATGTGCATTATTAGGATTAGGATTGTTAAATGTCAGTCAAATAAAAATACAATAATGACAACATTAATAGTCATTGAATTAGCCTACTGCCATGCATTGTGATCATGGATGTTAAAATACAAACACTAAAAGCAGACTCTTTGTCGTTTCTGTTCGTTTTCTCTAACCACAGGTTTTAAGATTGCCTAAATATGATGCGTTTGAGTCTTTCTAAAGAGTTTGAGGTAGTTAGTTAGGCCTACATCACTGTAGCCTGTTTTTATTATCTGTATATTGTGTGACTTGACTTAATAACTTTATATGACTTTATAATGTCACAGTAACAAAGACTCTGAGGCTCAAGCCTCCCTTAACGGTGACCTCAGGGTAGAGACAGCCTACGGTGCTTGATCATCATTTAGCCTACCGATTGATACAGCCTAAAATACATCATGCTGTCAATAAACACATTCCGAGAGGCAGAACAACAAAAGCAGAAACTGGGAGACTGTATTATTTTCCTAACGTTACTCGTCGAAGTCATCGGTCGAAGTGCCCACTGCCCACTGCCAGTCAGACATCTGATGCAGGTACTACTGATCAGTACTCAGACAGATCCATACTGTCCATAGACAGTACACAGTATGGATCTGTCATGTTGTGTAGTGCGCTCCATATGTCAATGGTGCGCTCAGAGTGCGCTGCGGCTCTTCCGGTAGCGTCGGTCCTAGTGAATGCTTGTAGTGGTCCTGTCTAATCCTATATAAAATGACAACATCTATGTCATTTCTAAGTCAAATTAGGAACGAGAAGGCACACAGACACATTGAGTTTATTTTATAATCGTAGTTCGATTTTCATTTGTGAGAGTGGGAATAATGAAATATACCATATTTTACTCTTTGTGTACAGGCATATTTGAAGACACCTTATTTCCCAGAGTTTTAGCGTGACCTCTACTGCAGTTGAAAATACTTGGGAGCGGAGGTTGAATCCATTGATTTTTGACGATGTAACCCATCTCTCCAAGGATACGGTGACACTTTGAATGAGAAACCCCTTCATTGTGTGCATACCCATCGCAAGAAGGGCTTATGTGCTCCTCGCCGCTTGATTTCCGACTCGGGGTGCTCAGTGTTGTTGGGGTAGAGTCCGTTTCAGCTGCACTGCATCAACATGGTGAGTGTGACAGCAGCGAGCACCTGAACGCAACGCTTTCTCTCATTTGTCGCACTTCATTGATAGAGGATTAGTTGTTAATATCAGTTTTCATGCGGACATCTACTGCGACGTTGTTGACCGATTTATGTTCTCAGCCAGTTGTTTATTGTGATTGTATTGCAACGTTAGCTTAGCTTGCTAGCCACAGCAGGTTCTTGTATCCGGCCGGCTAGTGAGTGTAACGTTAGCTCTTTAGCTAGCGTTAGGATAACGTTACTGTTTTAAGTGGTATTCACTCACATACAGTGTTTGGGAGTACTGACGTTAGCTACCGTTGCAGGGTAAAGTGAGAGGTTAAAGATAAGTTCTGTGTACAAGTATGATTCATACCAACAAGCAGTAAGTTAAGCATGCCATTCAGCTGGCAGCAGGATACCTTTGGGGAAAAGTCAAGGTGTGTTCACCTACCTGACCGGTGCAGTTTGACCTCAGGATGCCCTCAGAGGAAGTGTTAAGCTCATTTGATGTAATGTATTTGTAATTTCACAAACATTGGTTGAGCACTGTCATAGTCAAATCTAATTTAATTTCAAGGGTTTTATAAAAACATGTCAGAAAATGGTTTCATCGTGAACTTACTGAGGGAAATTGATAGATGCTAACTGTGTGCACGTTTGGTTACCTTTTTGTATACATAATGCTAAGCAAAGAATCGGCAGTTATGATTGCATCAACGATGGTGTGCATTTGTTATAGCACCCAATGATCCCCAGATGTCCCTCTAAAACACAGTTGGTGTCTTGAATCTCAACACAACTGGCAAATAGGCCTGGGCAATATATCGTTGTTATATCGATATCGCGATATGAGACTAGATATCGTCTTAGATTTTGGATATCGTAATATGGTAAGTGGTGTCGTTTCCTAGTTTTACAGGCTGCATGACAATAAAGTGATGTAATTTTCTGAACTTACCAGACTGTTCTAGCTGTTCTATTATTTACGTTTACCCACTAAGTCATTAAATCATTTCTGGAGATTATTTATCAAAAATCTCATTGTGTAAATAACATTTTGTTAAAGCACCAATAGTCAACCATACAATATCGTCGCAATATCGACATCTAGGTATTTGGTCAAGAATATCGTGATATTTGATTTTCTCTATATCGCCCAGCCCTACTGGCAAACAACTCATTTGGACAATATCAACAGTAAGGTGGAGTGCTATTTAACAATATGGGGGAGCTCCAACACAATAAGGGAGTTTATTTTAGAGGTTTATTTTATTTAGTTTGGATTAGTGGTATGACTATGTAGGTGAGTTGATTTTTAATATTCTTCATATAATACAATCAGAATGTCCACAAACTGCTGATCTGTGACAACAGTTTGGACAGGAGGACAATAGTTGCCAGGCAGGTACTCATTCATGCTTCAAATCAAGCAGGTAGAACAATCAGATAAGGTCTGCACATTTCCATTTTGTTGTAGCACCACCAGGGTATACTGTAATACTATGGAAGGGGAGGGAAGAACAACCTAAGCTACAGTATTTCACAGAAATGACAAACATCCAGGGTGTCATCTAGTCTCTTACTACAATACGATATTAGACCCATTTTAATTGATATAGCTTACAGTATGTCCAATCTCTAACCACAGCTGCAATATTGCTATTAGAAAGTGTAGTCTGATTTTCAACACTCAGTAGTTGAACAGTTTACAGAGAAGGATTAAACACTCCCAAGAGTAGTCAAGATGAATGAAACCAGGGAAGCATCGGTCACTAAGGTGTTTTGCTGCTTCAAAGTTAGTTTTATGGACAAAATAGTAGTGAGGTGTTTGAGCTCTTACGGATGGTGGTTATCACTGCAGCTCCCACTCCCTACCCCCTACAGATTTCATTTGGTTGTTGTGGGAAAGGGGTCAAGCGGACTGGGAAAGATAAGAGAGTCCATGCTGGCTCAATTTCCCCCAGGCCTGAGATCCTAGCAGGGCCCCCACAGAGAATGGTCAGCATCCACCTTGGCCTATATAGCATGACCATTAGTCACACGCAGAATGTCTTGAGTCAGAGAGGTTGTGTTTGGTCACGCATCACATCATAGCGAGTATAATCGCCAAATTAATGGCACCCACTCTCCCCTCTGTGACTCCAGAAGAGGTATTGACTTTAGCTTTTGGAGCTTACTCCATGCTGAGTGACACTGGGGATCCCCATGACCAATCCAAAATCTAGGTCTAGTGTACAGGCCTGGCCTCATCACCTGTCCTGTCTAGGTGTCATTCACTTCCTCCTCCTACACCTACAGCAGTCTGATCCACACAAACTGAAAGTTACATTTAACTGACTTTATACTGTAGATGTCCACTAAAACAAGCGCTGAACTTAGCTAATGTCAGCTATCAGAACTAACGTTAGACTTTACTTCCGGTTTGAGAGCTCAGTTGAAGTCGGGAAAGCTGTTGCTGGAGATGTAATGTTACAGTAAAGCCAGAGGCTGACTGTGGTCAAGCCGTCATGGACGGCAACGGAGATGCTGGTGGGCGTTCTTCTTCTTCTCCAGCATTTAGTGGCAGACTAGAACACTTGTAGGTGTATACTACCCCCGGCAGGTCTGGAAGAATTGCATCCCCCGGTACCTACGGTACTGTAGAAAAACGAGTACCGTCACCTTTTTTAGAATTTTGGTATTGACTTGGTACCGAAGTACCGGGTCTCGTGACATCCCTAATATGAGGTTAGGTTACACTGTTCACCTAATTGCAGTGCAGCCCAAAACCCAATTTGTTGTACAATATTTAATTAAAGGCCCATTGAGAATGATCTGAAAGCTTAAGTAAACAGAAAACCAGAAGATGGTGAGCTGGGGCATCTTTTAATAAGTGTTTGTTGCTGGAAGGAGATATTATTGTGTGGCTCAGTAAGAAAAGAAAGACATGAAAGACATGAAAATTGCCAATAACTAATAGACATACAGTATTCTTTACGCTGCCCAAGAAAGGCCAAGCACCCGCTAGACTGACCCAGAGGACACATTTTCAGAATCTGCGTGTCAGCAGAGTGTGTATTTTACTTTACGTATGTCTTAATGGACCAACTATTCTCAAATTACCACCAAAGCGCACATTAGGCAACATGAAATTAACATTCTAAATTGTCCTTTTAGTGTGAATACGTAGCTCTATTGAGTAGAGTTGAGTTAGGGCAGGCCGTTTTGTTTAGCCTAATATGATGATCATGTTGAGAAAACAAAGACGGCTACAGGATTTATTTATTTTAAGGGGATGGGCTTTCACAAGTGTAGATTGACTGGTACATGCCCAGGTGCTAGTACAGATATAAGACTGTAAAAGAGAAAAATATAACTTATTGGAGATTAGTTGGCTAATGGTTCTCTTTGCTCAAGTGTGTGTGTAGGCACAGATATCAATGATCCACACTGATTTCCAAAAAGATAGGCCACCCCACAGACCTTACCTACAGTGAAAGGATAAAAGCGCACCATGATGGGAATGATTCTGGCCTCTTAAGCCTAAGTGAATATTGATCTAAGTGTGCTGGGTTGATATTGAGCTCCTTATGTTGCTAAATCTTTGGGTACCTACCACAGGAGTGCTGGCTGTTCATTCTATTTGGGAAAATGGAGGCTGACATTGTGACAGATGTTGCAGACAGAGTATAATTTAGTGAACATTGTGTTTGCACCACTAAATTTACTCAAATTAGAGTAGTTGGTTAGTTCATATTTTAATCCTGTATAATGAAAATAGTGACCAATGCATTCATTGTATCGAGGTAGGCTTAATGTGGCAATTTATTGTCCTTTTGTTTTTTGGTCACATTTAATGTTGTTGATCTTCTCTCTATAGGCTAAGTTATTTCAAATTGCATCAACCATACCTATCATGATATTGTACAATTTCTGGAAATGGAATCGAGAAACAGTTCATAAATAAAATAATCAAACATGAATGTAATTTTATCACTAATTTGGTGAATTAAACCTGCCAAAATACTATAAACTGTCTTACTCATTACCCACAATGGCCTAATGCAACCGGAGATATTAAAGGACTTTGGTAACAGTATAGAAAAATCTCTTCTGTTTGCCGAATCTCAATCACCACAAGGTGTGTGTCATCACGTCACAAGCCAATACTTGGTAATCACAGCAACCCCTAGCTGCAAATTGTAGACTTGTTTCACTAATCATGCAAGAGGCGTCTTAAGGGAGTCCCAGGCAATTAAGCATACCATGCTGTTTACCATGATGTCACATGAGAGATGTTAGGGACATCTGGTAGTCAATCACATGATTCGTGTGAATCAAGGTCTGAATCATGTTAAGGCACTGGTGATATAAGTATGTTGGTAGCCTAAAAAATGTCACATTCTCTTTGTGGTTCATCAACTCTGGGGGCCTTTTTAATTTGGAAATTGATACATTAAACACATATTGGACAGTCCCTCCAGAAAAATGCGATTGCATAATTCAATGCATAATCAGCCAAAGTCCGCATATTCATGCGGGGGCTGCATTTTTTCAAATATGCCGCACTTTCGCCGCATAAATTGCCGATTTCCGCGCAAAATATGCGGTGCTTGCATGATTTCATAATCCCCGCATTTTCGTTGCAAGTTGAAAAAATGTTGCGTTTACTTCACACAAGAGCAGCCATTTTCCCCTGTTGCCATGGGAACGTTATGAAGTGAGGTAATTACACGACGTGAACAGCATCGAAAAGCAGGGTGTTGGAGGTTGTATGTACTTGGATGTACTTTGAGTCTCTTAAGTTGGTATCCAATAAGAAAGCTATCTTAATATCTGATGTCTACTCAAATGTCTTTAACTGCTCCTGCTGTCTATATTATTAACGAATTTTGAAAGTCTGTATCTTTTGTATCTTTTATTTCCCTCTGTTTAGACTATTACTTTTATTTTTACTTTAATATTATATTTGTATATATTTTTGTATCTTATTTGTTTACTTATTGCAATGACTGAATATCTAAATATATTTTTGGAAATTAATTTTAAAAAAGCAGGGTTTTGGGGGAATCACTTTTTCTTCTCTTTTTCATCAAACCGCAGTTTTTGCAAGTTCCCGCAATTTTTGCAAGTTCCCGCAATTTTTGCAAGTTCCCGCAATTTCATCGCATAAAATTGCATAAATATCCCGCATATTCCATCACATTTTTTAAGAAAACGTGCCGCATAATCAAGGATTTTTGCCTGCAACAATCACAAAAAAACTCTGCGTTTTTCTGGAAGGACTGATTGGCTTCAGGTAATAGTAAAAAATAATAGAAAAAGAAGTGCTATGAGGAATCTCACATGGCCTGATTCATATTTTTGTTTTGACTGAATAATACATGTGTTTAACTCCTGGGTTCTATAGAGTGAACTGAAGGACATTCTGTGTTTGAGCTCTGGATCCTAATCAGGGTTGTGGAGCCTAATCTTTCAACAACTTTCCCTTCAACGGTATTTACAAAGAAAACATGCTGTGGAGTTTAATGTAGAAGGGTTTACCATGTAGCGCATGCTTTGTTATTGGCTGCATAATTAATCAAACACCTCACCTAGAGGAAAGAGCCATGCAGACTTGCCAATCAAAAGCATTTCTCATCTTGGGACCATGAATGTGCTTAGGACATTCATTGCAATGCACAACTAGATTTTGTTTACAAAGTGGAACTTTTGTGTGTGTGTGTGTGTGTGTGTGTGTGTGTGTGTGTGTGTGTGTGTGTGTGTGTGTGTGTGTGTGTGTGTGTGTGTGTGTGTGTGTGTGTGTGTGTGTGTGTGTGTGTGTGTGTGTGTGTGTGTGTGTGTGTGTGTGTGTGTGAGTGACGCCACGACTTTTTGAGCTGAGGTTGGTTGGTTGTAGAATTTCTGTCTTCAAATTGCGTTTGAAGCACTTTCTAAGGTACAATTGGAAGATAATTCTTCAGCCTTTAAGTTTATATAAACCTACCTGTACGTCAAATGTGTAAGTGCTTTATGGCATGTATAATTACTATTTGAATGTGAATTTAAACCTCCCATCCTATTTCCACAGGGTGTGATCGGTGTGCAGCTGGTGGTTACCATGGTAATGGCCAGTGTAATTCAGAAAATCATACCTCATTATTCCTTCGCAAGATGGCTACTCTGCAGTGGCAGGTAATGCAGAATCCTGTTGATGCGGTTTCAGATAGTTGCTGTTTCAGATAGTTTCTCTAAATGCTACAGTTTCATTTCTTCACTTTACTTCCCTCCTGAGAAGTGTAGTTCAAAACGAGTCCAGAACAACGGGACTCAAAATCTTTAGGCCGGCTGCACACTGGCTCCCTCGCGTGAGCGTGGCGTTTCTGTTGCGTGGGGGATGCGTGGCGTTTTCTGTCTTTACACACCAGAAACGTGTCTGACGCGGTGCTGCTGCTGCTAGCCTTGTCTATACACATGTATGTTTCCCATTGATAAAATAAAATACCATGTTAAACATATATACTGATTTGATTACAGCAAAGACAACATAGGCAGTATTGATGGCAAAATGGGCTACAGAATATTTCGTTCTGTATTGACGTGCAATATTTGAAAATCGATAATTATTATTTTTATTTTTTGTAATTACATTTATGTCAAAACCTAGAGACTTTCAAACATCGTGTCATTTATTAATATGTATTTGTGTCAGAATGACATATAAACATCTTTTCCTATTCTTTTTAGCCTGGAAACGCTTCCAACATGCTTGCATGTTGCGTGAAAAACAGGCATCAGTCCTATTTCTAGCATGCACGCGTTTTCGGCGCGGAGATGTGCGTGTCACGCAGGCAGTGTGCAAGCTCTAACCTGTTAACATGGGAGCCGAAATATAAACGGACACGCCACGCAGCCAGTGTGTAGCCGGCCTTACTCAGACGGCAGAGTGTTCAAAAGGGTTTAGATAGGAGAAGAAAAAGAATCATTAAATCATACTGCAAAGACTAAAGACCATCAAAATATTGGGATGACCCGAGAGGACGGTGCATATAAATGAAAGCGCCCGCCTCCTTTCCTCTAATTAGTGCCACATATGTTTTCCAGTAAACAACTTCTTGGAACACATTTTAATAATTCAAAATTTTTTCTTTTCAGTGCCGTGTTGAAAATGTTTTCGAAAACTTTTGGCCTAAGCAGAAGTCCTCGAGCGTCCCTCCAGAATATTTGTTCCATAATAAATAAATGTACAAGGGGAAAACGAGCTGTGCTCCTTCCATCCTCCTCTACCACGCAGAGTGCTTCTTAAGATGCTCTGACAAGAGGGGTTCTAAACAAAGTTAAGGAGGGTGCCTGAAATGTTCGTCTTCAAATGGATGCTATTAAATTAGCTCCTATTTTAACCTCAGTCCTTAAGCACAGATAACATTGCTGTTGTAAAGCCTCTCACAAGTGCTTATTTAGATATATCCAAGGTGCGTGTGTGTGTGAGAGAGAATCATGAAGCTCAGATCTATTACAAATGTAGGCTTTGAGTCATGTTCATAGAATCAAGACTTGATGTCACTGCTTTCAGAGAATGTTTAAATGCGATTTGTTTTAAAAAAAAATTTTAATATATATTATTGCTTTAAGGTGTGATGTAAAAGCAATTTAAGTAAGTGTATTCCCCAAGTGAACAGACAAGTGATTATGAAATGTCTCTTGTTTAAGTTCAAATCACTTTACCTACTATTTCCATACTTCAGAATCAATATAACTATGTTTACATTGTATGTTTTAATAATTGCATAGTAAGACAACAAATCTAGCTTCAGTGTTTATTTTGTTTTGAAATATCTGCTTTATTGTGTCCTCTTTTGATTCTTTCCTTCTCTGACCATGTCTGAGCCTGATTCCACATGTCTCTCCTTTTCTTTGTTCACAGTCTGCGGTGGTATCAGCACCCTACGGAAGATGAGTTGAGGAGCTTAGCTGGGAAACAAAAAGGACAGAAGAAGAAAGACAGGTAGGTAGAATGGGAGGCTGGAATGAAGAAGGGCTATTGTTTGGGGGTTGGGGAAAGGCAGTGGCACAGAGGAGGTACGAAAGGCACCCCTTTCATCAGAGAGGAAAGAAAAGATGAGAAGCAGACATTTGAGATGGATGGAGACCACAGGCATGTCGGCAAACCGATGAAGCCGATGTGTTTATTTGGCTCATTTAAAGCCTGTTTGAAGTAAGGAGACAGAAGTCTGTTTTTGTTGTTTTGTTCCTTTATGGCTCTTCATCAAGGCTCAGAGCTACTGGGCTTAGAAGTGGCCCCGTCTAGTGGATGTGAGGAAAGTTGGTCCTGTTTTATTTATTTTTTTGGAGCCATTACTATTAGGCTATTTTAGGGGATGACACTTTAAAAAGGATTGCATCTTCTCTGAAATCAAAGTTTCCCAAACAGCATTATGTCTTCAAAGTGGTCATATGTCAAGCTTTGATTCTGGAAGATGAGTTTCCATCAAGACTACTTTGCAATTTAAAAAAAAAAAAAACTACTATTCAACTTTTTGGGCTGCAGGTGGAAGGTGAACCATATGTTGAACACACAAATTAAGTGCTGTTTCCTTTGTGGTCTCCTTTTCAATGTGAATTTAAATTGAAGTTGCAACTGAAAGTTAATCCTTACTGTTCCTCATGGATTCCAGCTCCTAATTTAGGCAGTTTTTGTAGCGCAGTCCTTTCTCTGACCCTGTGTGAGGCAGGTCAAGGCTCTCTAGCACCACATGTTCAGTAATCCCCTTAAAGAAAAAGATGGACCACTGTCCTTTTGCCAGCTCGTGCCATGCAGCTCCGTTCCTTTGTTAACTGTCTGACTCCCTCAGTCAGGGGTCAAGCTGAGCCCCTTTTTTCCCGTCAGGTGCCTCACAAATGAAATCTGTCCAGGGCATGTTTGGCCCTAGAGTCTTACAGTGGTATTGTCCTGTGAATCCAGCGCACACACAGGGCTGAACAAACAAAGCCCAGAACTAAGGAGGCCCACCAGACAGCTCTTCAAGCCTAAAGAACTGCTCTTTATTTGCCTGCTGTTAGCGATTTAGCACTGCCTATGTATTGCCCCCGTCATGGGAGTAGTCCAGTAGTAACAAAAGTAACTAGACCTTTGCCAACTATTACATTAGGATGACTCCACTAAAATGATCTATTTCAGCATAGTCATGTGTTTTATAGTTTGTATCTCTTCCCAGGGTAAAAAAAATGTTAATGGTCTATAACTCTATATTTTTCAGTTGCTCGTTTCTGTTATCCTGACCCTAGTTGTTGTTTCGCTGCTCTCTCTTCTTTGCCCTAGGAAGTACAATGGTCACATAGACAATAAGCCACTAACCGTTCCCAAGGACATAGACTTACAGCTGGAGACGAAATGCATCACAGAAGTCGACACATTAGGTATATATCTAAATGAACACACGTCTAATAAAGAGCATTTAATAGTAACTTTCAATCACGCACTCTTAACGTTTGCATATACTGTGCTGTGCATGTTTTATTATTGAATATGTAGGTACAAATATACTCTCTATGCCCCCAGCGTTGCACTACTTCCCAGAGTTCCAGTGGCTGGTGGATTTCACGGTAGCGGCAACTGTGGTCTATCTGATAACAGAACTCTACTACAGTGTGGCTCAGCCCTCGGGAGAGATGAACATCAGTGTGGTCTGGTGCCTGCTAGTACTCGCTTTTGTCATGTATCCTTACATCAGTCACTTTCTACATCTTGATTAGCCTTTTTTTCATGAGAATGTCAAATCTCATCCGTGTTTTGGTGTAAACTGTTTTTTAAATTGATAACACAACATTTATGCTGTACGTTATGTAGGTGGGTTAACCTTTGAGGTTTCAGCTGAACAAACCTGTTTTCATTGGACTCTCCTCTGCACTCACACATTTTTCATTATTTTCACTTTCACCATGCTATATATGTCATAGGTTAACATCTCTTTGTCTATAAGAGAGCAAATCATTCCAGCTTGATTGTGTGGATGCAGCAGTGGCAGAGAGAGACTATAAAATGACTGCTAAAGCTCCTACTGGCCTGACCGCCAGGACCTTTATCCTCCACAGCTACCTGCTATTTTGCTATGCTGAATGATGTTTAAATGATATGAATTATCTTTGCCACCAACCACAGGGATCAATCTTTCCAGTGCTCCTGGTCGTCAGTGCAGCGCGGTCAGATGGTGTGTCATTTCCTGCCTACGTCGGAGATTGGAGGCCCAATTTTCACAGCCCAACAAACTGATATGCTTGGGGGGGAAAAGGACAGACTGCGGACTAGATGAAATGGCACTATGAAGATTTGGGAATATGTTGGCTCAATATAAGTGTTAATGGGACACTTGATTTCAGTTTTCCTATTTCAGCTCTGATGATATGTTTAAGACTCTTGCCAGCTCTACTGCCTTAACCTTCACTGATTACCCTGGAGCAGCATGCCGTTGCTCTTCAAGTATCTGCATGTAATGGTAGCTTGCATTTCCCCTTGTTTACTGAAATGTATAAATGTGACTACATACCCTCACCTTTGGCCAATGTTGACAGACTAACCCTGTGGTATATTAATTGTAGTCCACCACATGATAGCTTAAACGTCTCTTTTAAAAATCATGCTGGCTCGAACTTGTCTGGTTAGTGTTTATATAGTCTATAGCCTTGACTTATCACTTCCGGATTGCATGCATTTTCACCGTTTCCATCCACTTTCTTTGTTGGAATTTTCTGTTGGATTTATTAGGACTATGGTAAACTGTTCCTCATATCTCTGCATGATAAATTGAGACAGATAACTAGTCTCTGTCCATTCAGAGTTTTCTCTCGCACGACTACTTTGCAAGCGGCTCTGTGCAGAGCTTAGCACCGCCCATGACGATTGTGATTGGTTTAAAGAAATGCCAATAAACCAGAGCACGTTTTTCTCCCATCCCGGAATGCTGTGTGGACTAGCTCCGCAGCATGTGGATGGTCTGGCAAAGCGTGACTAGTGTTTATACAGCTGTCTTCACAGTACTGAATATAAGTGGGGAAGACTCCACTGGATTGAATACCATTCTTAAAAATGGACTAAAAGGGAGTGAAAGTTTTGGCATGCTGTCACCTGAAGTGTTGCAGAAAGTGAGACTTGTATCTCCTTGGCAAACAGAGTTTGCCTTAGAAAAATGCTTTCCTTAGCTTACTGGTACAAGGTTGACAGGAACACACTTAAATACTATTCCATCCTCATGACACACATAGATGCCAAAGACCCTCACATACCCACACGTGATGGGAAGCAGGGTTTGTGTGGCATTAAGGGGTCAAAAGTTCGCACGGGGGCCTGTAAGAATGTACAAACTTTGTACAGTACTTGTGTAAAGGTGTGGTGAATAGCTATGTTCTAAGAAAGTGTATTGGTTGATTGCTAAGACATATTTCTGTTCCCCTTGAACCTGTACAAGGCATTGCAAATATATCTACAAAGCAGTTGGGATTTGCTTTATATGCCAGTGGGCTGCTGGAGATGTTTTTCCTTGACTCTGTCCCCACAGCAAGACCCTTTTCTCTCTAACCGCCCACTATTTCAAGCTGGAGGAAGGAGGGGAACGTTCACTCTGCATTACTTTTGCTTTCTTCTTTTTTGTCAAAGCCATGGCCATTCTCATTGTCACTGAAAACTACCTGGAGTTCGGTCTGGAGACAGGCGAGTGCTTCAAAATGCTTTTCTTTCACAAATCACCTTGTTGGTAAAAAACAAATGTTATTACTTTTGGCCCCAGTGAGTGAGTCACTCTCAAACATTTTTTCATGTCTAGGTTTTGCAAACTTCTCTGACAGTGCTCTACAGTTTCTGGAGCACCAGGGCTTAGAGTCCCAGTAAGTATCAGTATTCTCACTGTATCATTTTTGTTTTCTCAGCCTTCATGAATTTTTTATGACGAATGACGATGAAACTACAGTAGTATCTCACGATGTGTTTTCTCTTTCACAGGGGTCCCATATCTAAACTCACCTTCAAGCTGATCCTGGCCCTGCTCTGCTCCCTGATTGGAGCATTTCTAACTTTCCCCGGTCTACGATTGGCCCAGATGCACCTAGATGCACTCAATCTGACCACAGCCAAATTTACACAGTGAGTCCACTGCAGGAATTGTCTTCATTTCTGGGTCCACTCATGTATTTTTCATTTAATACATTTGATGTCTTCCTTATCCTTAATAATAAGGGCAGAAACGGTGCAAAGTCAAGGAAATTTTTTTTCTGAAATGCTACCTTTTAAATCCATTCCTGGTCAGGAAAAAAATGTGCTTTATTTTTTTTACTTTTGCTGGCTGCTTTAGTGGCCCTTTTCTAGGCTCAGCCTTTAGTGTGTGTGTGGTCCAAATGTTTATCCTCACTCATTTTCTGTGGTATTTTTGGATGAAAACATAACTTTCATTTCATCTCACACAAATGAATTAATTGTTCACTGGAATATACATGTTTCTGATGATGATGGAAACGGCTTTAGGATAGTCTTATATGGAAAAGCTGTTCTCGGCTTCATTAATACACAATGTGCTCAAATTGGCCACTAACAGTGCCCAAGTACCTGACTGCCCTATCTTGGAGTACCAAGAAGCCAAATATAGTGCAGTTGTTGTACGTGTCTCCCACTATTCAGAGCGTGTCAGATACGAGCGAGCACCCTGTGAGTCAGATGGAGACTTCCTCAGTTGGGGCAGATTTCTATTTCAGAACTCACTGGGTGGCATGTCTATGACCATGATAGGGGGTGCAGAGCACGGAGCACGTCGCATCTAGATAATCCACTTTGGCATAGCAGACTCTCCAAAATGGCCTCCTCTTCCATTCCCCCCCTCTTAACTGTCATGAGCTTACATCCTCAGACGCTGTCACTAGCAGGGATTATCTCCCAAGCCCTTCAAAATCTGTGGCTTGGTTATCTTCTCACCCCTCTCGTGGAAAGTTGCATTGATAGCATGGACCTTTAGTTCTCATTATGTTAACTTCAAATTGAGATTAAAAAGCAAAAGATTTCAGTGAGCTAGTTGCTTCATTTTTCTCAAATGCATGGGAGTTATTCATCATGGTTTTCAGCAAGCATGCTCTTTGGATTTCCTTCAGCGGTCAAATATTTCTGTAATTATCAGAAGTCTTCTGAGACACTTGCTGTAGAGGAGGACAAGTTGTTGGATGTTTTTTCAGCGTCTAGCATTATTATTGGTCTAACTGGGCATCTTCTCCTTCCCCTGCCTTTTTCTATAGGACTCTGCTTCATGTCAACTTCCTCTCCCCTCTTATCATGGTCTTGTTGTGGGTGAAGCCCATTACCAAGGACTACCTAATGAACCCCACTCTGGAGAAGGAGAATGTGCCTTTGTAAGTTAAAGGAATTATCTTGTTCCAACAATCCATTAAATGTCTGATCCAGATGTACACAACACTGCAAGTTCACTTGTACACCCTGCATTTGATTTCATTAATCACATTTCTCCTACTTATGAATATACATGTATGTTCTGCGTGCCATGACTGGACACATTCTTATGTATATATTTAGCCATCGTCAAAAGCAAACTAATTTGAAAAGAAGATATTTACCCTTTTTGTTGTTATTTGTTACTATTTGTAAACTTCAAGTTATGTAAAAGTTTCCAAACATATTATTTGCCAATAGTTGTAATAATTGAGCAGGGATAATGAGCTCAATGGTAAAATGTTTAGTAGCTCATGTATGAGATTGCATTAACATTTCTTGCAAACGAGTGTGCTAAAGGTGTACTGTTGATTGATCGGCACCTGGTGGCCAAGCCAGTTGGACTCCCTTGATATCTAGGAAGCTAATTACCTGTCATTCAAACAAGAGGGATGGGACAACAATGGCAAGCTGTGAAAATAAAAAGTATTTTGGCTTTTGTGCAGGAATATGGATGTTAACAATGCAAACGGCAGTTATGAAAATGGGATTTACAACGGTTCAATGAGATAAGCAATGTATTCAGCTTTTAGATGAAGTGACAATACACACATTGTCTACTTGGGTTCAAATTAGACTGTAAACAAATGTAGTCATACCTCAAGGAAAGCTCTTTATTGTGTCTCTAACTGCTGTCATTTGTTAGCAGGTTATTCGTTCTAAGATAAGCTCTTTCTTTGTTCCAAGTTTGAATTCTGTCACGTGTCAACTTCTTTCTGCTGTGATACCATCCAGGTCAAACATGATAAAGCCTGATTTCATGTTACAGTAACCCCTTTTCACCTTTTTATCTCTCACCTCTTTTACTTTTCTTCGGAGTTGTTTATGACTCCTTTGCTCTTACTATCTTTCCTTCTCATCGTCGCTGCTTAACATCCAAATGATATAGCAGATGCATGATGCGTTGAGTTCAGGTCATCCCTTCATCATGTGTCCCGTCTTACTCACTCCTGTCTTTCCTATTAATACCAGGATGACTGAGGATACGTACGATACGCTGCGGTTATGGGCCATCATACTGATGTGTATACTCCGGCTCGCTATGATGAGACATCATTTGCAGGCCTACCTCAACCTGGCCCAGAAGGGTGTGGACCAGATGAAGAAGGAAGCGGGGCGGATAAGTACCGTTGACCTGCAGAAGATGGTGAATAAGATGATTATTTTTTTTATATATATATATTACCCTTCTTTAATTCTGCATCAATTTAGAAATACGAAATGATAAATGTATCCCATTTAACCCTTGGCATACTGTTGGAAGGGATTAAGAGGCAGAGCAGTGTTATGATTCAAAGTAAATGCTTAGATGGAGTCACTTTGCAGGTTTTCGCAGAGGTGGAGAAATTTAGCAGTAAGCCAATTTCCCTTTTTAAAAGCAAATATAGACACATTTAGGACCCTGTCTTTGTGAATTAAGGAACAGAGCACAAAACTCAGTCATCCATCTACAGGAAATGCATTATGCAGGAGGCATGCAGCCCACCTGTGGTGCACTTGGAAATTGGATACATTATCAGTGAGCGTGTTTGGGACTGGCATCAGTTGTGGCCAAACACATCAGTTCCTCCTATCATTCTCTTTTTAAATTTCCGACATGTACTGACCGTACACCGGCCAGTGCAGACGAGCATACCCTGTCTTACAACTCGTATTCGTGTTCACAATGTGCAAAGAGACAAATATTATTATACATTAAAGTCCAAATTAGAATATATGGCGCTGCAAATACAGGTGTGCTGTCAAGAGTGTCTGTTTAGTTAAATTTCATTTCTTGACTTAGTGAAAGAGTGGTGGTCTACAACAGACTGTGAGAGAAAATGTCTGGCAAAGTTTCTGTCATTTAAAAACGCCATTTTCCAATAAGATATAACATTATTAAAACTGATATTGGCCAGTAGGCCGAGATCCGTGTAATGCTGCATCCCTACATTTGATGACGTTTGAGGAGAAACAAAAAGCAGCTATGTGTTTGGTGTTAAACCTCCAGGTCTTGCACCGTACTTTGTTAAACAATATGTGTAAAACCCTATAGTAATGCTATTCTTCCTCTCTTATTTCACTCAGGTTGCACGTGTTTTTTACTACTTGTGTGTAATCGCCCTACAGTATGTGGCACCACTGGTGATGCTGCTGCACACAACTTTGCTGCTAAAAACCTTAGGTGAGTCATGCACTGCTTGATGATTTTCCGGTTTACAATATCTCTTTGCCTTTCCATAAATCCAAGCGGTTTTCCTCCATTGTCTTATTTATTACAGGTGGACACTCCTGGTGGGTCTCTCCTGAAGAAGACCTGCCTTGCGTCTATGAAATGAACTCTGACTCTGTGATGGGGGCGGCACCATTAGCAGCCCCAACACCCGCTTCAGTGGTAGAAACAGGAGCCCGGGCGTCAGTAGCCCAGCTGTCAGTGGCCCTGGGAGGCCTGCGGACTGTCTTCAGCCCCTTGCTTTTCCGGGGCCTCTTCTCCTTCTTTACTTGGTGGATTGCTGCATGCCTCTTCTCCACCTCACTCTTTGGCCTCTTTTACCATCAGTATCTCATGGCAGCATAGCATCACCAACCCCACAGTGGCAGCCAGACTCCCACAGGGCTGCTGCGTGTTCGGTCTGATCAGAAAGGACTGACTGGGGGCAACGGAGGCATATTGATGACTCTGCTCCACGACTCCTCCTTCCCTCCCTCTCTCCCTCCCTCCCTTCCTTAGACCAACTCGACAACGACTGACCATATCATCAGAGCTCCTGGTTCGACTTCCAGTGCTTCCTCCACAGATGAGTCTGTGAACTCTTGTCATTGTTTTTACTACAACGATCACTACCTTTTTTTTAATTTTAAAAAGCAGGATTTATAAAGCTTAATAACAGACTAAAGAAGAATATTATTCAGTGTCTGTGGTGTATTGGCAGAGTAATGCTAAATTGGTCTAGTTTGCTGTGTGAAATTTGGCTGATATGAGTTAAAATAATGTACCTCAGATGCTGATTGCAATTCATTTTACGTGTTGAAATGTGGTGTGGCAGTTCCACCAGTGTTAAGGGAAAGTTTAATTAATGTTGTTGTTCATATTTGTTTTTCACAACTGATCTCTTGTAACGAGTTTGATCCATCAACATCTTCAGAACCATGATGTCTTTTAACTTTGGAAAGTCCTAAATGCAGCCTCCTATAGCTTCGTGCATGTACTGAAGTGTGCAGAGTCGATTTCAGTCCGTTATCCTCCTATTTAAATCCTTTTATTTTCAGTGGTCACTGATGTTTCTTTAAGCTAGTATTGGCAAAGAATAACATCGCAGAGTTATCCAGGAACCACTACGGGAGGTATACTGCGTGACTTGGTGCAGTTTGGTTGGTACTAAGGCCTTGACGTTAGGAGTCATGCAACCATCTATATTCCAGTCTGTATCACAGTCCATGATGGGGCTAATTTTCCACAGTGATACATTGTAAAGAAGCTACATTTAGGTGAAAAAACATAATTGAATCTGGAGATGTCCTTGGAGGCTAATATGTGATTAGCCCAAAATCACCTTTTATGTTTTCCTCGTGTTTTCGTACATTTTGGGGAAACAAATAACTGACATATTTGTGTCCCATGTGCGTCTTTTGATCATTTGTTTTTAAGCAAAATTGCTTTGTTTGTTTACTCACATGTCTATAATCCATTGCCACGGACCACAGAAGTGTCTAAAATAGTCTTAAAAAGTCTCTGTCTGTAGGAGGAGGAAGAGGAGGAGGAGGAGGAGGGGGGAGGGGCAGCCTATTTCCAGAATGGCTGTCAGCTAAACGGGGTCTGAGGGTGGACAACTGAAGAAAAGCTGTACCTGAAGAGGAGATGTTAAACTCATGGGGAGACATCTCATTGACTTGAAGTTGATGTATGTAAATGTTTATTTGGCGTCGTGACCTCCCTGGTTTTAACTGAGCCATTTTAGAAGCTATGAGAGAATTTGAAGCTCTTTTTTTCTGAGCAGCAGAGATGATTTAAAGGGAGGACAGCACTGAGGGCTCAGTCAAGATATGTGCTTGTGTCTGTGTGTCTGTCTGCATGTATAGGATCTCTGCTGTAGGTCAGCTGTAATCCGAAAGGGCATTGTGATCAAGAGGAGATGATGTCACCTACTGTTGATAAGCTACTGCCTTTTATGTTCTGCTTTCTTTCTTTTTTACTTTTACCCATCCATTGCTTTTTAACTCATCTGAGAACAAACATTTTGTTATAGTTTTTTCTAATGGATCAAATTGTGAATTTGTAAAAGTTTAAATTTTTAAAATGGTGCCAATTGAGTCTGTTTCCCTGTCCCAATGGCTATAGATTTGGTGTCTGCTAGTGTTTGGAACTATAACTGGACTACATCTCTGTGGCCTTCTTTTTTCTGTAATTCCATCTTCATAAGGAGGGAGTCCCAAGCCCTGGTTCACAACAAGACTTAAAGGAATGAACTGTCTTTGCATACTGTTATACTGCATACTCTTTGGTGGGTAAATGTATGCACAGTCATTGTGCTATACACCGGGCCAATATGATTGTCCAGTCCATTCAGGAATGTAGGGTACGTGGTGCCAGGTAGATTACAGAATACACAATCTTGTGTTTCTCTGGCGTTTTTATTTCATTATTATATTATAGAGCTGTACTTGGGGTACTACAAAATCAAACCGCATCATATCACATTTTTTAGCTCCTGATGTCGAAAGTCTTAGCTTCGGTTTTGTCTGTTTTTAAATGATGGGGAATATGCACATAATGAATGTATCTATCCTGCCTAATTTCTAAATTGTTTTCATGAGAATGATTTGTATGGTGAGTTAATTTAACACCCCCTGCCCTTCCTGAACCCTTTACTTGTCTACTACCATCTGTAAAATGTACCTTTCAAACTAAATCTAATTTGTCCTAATGACTGTTTGTATTGATCAATTTATCTTTGTTTTTGTATTTATAACACATGTCGAGGCCTGTAAGCATTTCTAATTTTAACAGCAAACACTTTATTTTGTTATTGGAAAGTGTGATGGCTTAAATCAGTTTTGAAGACGTGTTTGACAAATCATTTACAGATTAACCTTTTTTAATGGTCTGGTCCGTTAAGAAGTAGCTGGGATACTTTCAGAATTCAGTGACCTGATGAGGCAATGTTTCTTCTTTGTTACCACTGAAAGTGTTTATTATTCATTGTTGAGTTCACAAAGTAAATCACATTGTTCTTTCATGTATTTATTTCTGCTTTAGATTTTGTCTTAAATAAATTATGTTCTTTACTATGTCCTTTTTTTGTTTTATCTTTTGCCCTCACTTCATATATGGCCTTAGCAGTATCACAACAGGGAGATGGTAAATTCAAAGCAAATATCTAAGCAGTTGTTTTAAGTGTTAAAGGAACCGCTTATAATTGGGTCAGCTTATAGTGTAAAGAGGTCTCGGATGGATTTATTGTCAAAGTCTGTAAATACGGCAGAGAAACCGGAGTTTGGATATTTAATATATCCATATTCACTTGAATTTGTCAATAAAGTCAATAAATTGAAAAAAAAATGACAGCAAGTCAGTTTTCCCATTGAAGTTTGATGATATACTCTGGCCCATACAATAAATGACTAACATCTTCAGGAGGATGCCTCACCAAAGACTGGTAAATGTCCTCTTGTTGACTCTCATTCTCTCCTTTCCTCCAAATCATGCCAACAGGATGAAAAGTCCTTGAAATGTGGTTTAAAACAAAGAGCTAATTATTCGGCATGTTGTGTGTTGCAAAGTTGTTCACTTTTCTTTTTCTTTTCTTTTTTAGCTCGTTCTGTGCTTTAAAAAAAGATCTAACAGGAAAATAACAGTTTTTTTTTCTTTACAGGAATAATAAAAATATGACTGATTCTTTACAGAGTCAGAATGCAGAAAACTGTTCAATAGCTTGAATAAAGTGAAGTTTTATATGTAAATCTTTTTGGGTGTTCAAGGTCTCGGGCAAGATTTAAAATGGTGTCTTTTTTACTGGACTTAATGGTCTTTGAATGACTGAGTGCTCAATAATACTGTAATTGTGTTTCAGCATCAGTCTACTTATGAAACATGTCCTTGTGCCACTTGGCATTGATTTAGGCAGTCAGCAGCCATCGATTTGCTTTAGTTTGGCTTCTCTATTCTAGTGGGAAGGTTAGTGGAATAGATAGAGGAATGAAACGACAAACGCTCCCAAACTACTCTTAATATTTACAATCGGCATTCTCTGGGAATAACATTGAGCCATTTAATACAGGCCTTGAGTGCCATTGTCCATATGAGCGGGAAAACTAGGCCAATGCATTCATTCAAAGGTAGACAGATCAATAAGACAGCTTCCAAAACAAACCAGTGGAGAGGCTCCTTTATTCCTCCTGAGTGGGGCCTATTCACCAAGGTCCCTTCTCCGTAGAGTGGCGTGGAGCTCTGCTTCAGGAAGGGGAGCAAAGACCCCCACCCTTCCATCCCCAACACAGCCGAAGAACTGAGAAGCTTCTGGAGGGGTGACGCTATAATAGTGGGCTTTCCGTGTGACACGGAGGTGATTCCCCCCCCCCATGTTGAGTGTGAGAAGCAGCGGCTATACTTCATGATTGACCAGACCGTGAATCGTGAATGGCCTAAAAGAGAACACTTTACATTGCTTGAACTCCTCTGACCTGTTTTTACTTTTGTTGAAACTTTCTTTACAATAATACCTCCAAATTATGACAAATGAAAAAACAGACAAGGTCACCTGCTGAATTGAGTGCCAACTGCAGATTGGTTGACTGAGATTAGCATTTAGCATTCACCGTAAACGTAATGCATGCAATTATCATTGTCTTTTCAACAGCTGAGAAGGTAGCGCAAAACATTTAAGCATCTTTAGCTACGGCAAGCAAATGGGATTTAGAAAAACTTGACATTTTAGAAAAAAGGAGAAATAGTCATAGCGTTTATTTAGCAGAAATTGTCTAAGCAATTCCACAAAGCAGCACACAACACAAAAAAGAGAGAGATGTAATGACACAATTAAAGATTGAAACAATTTAATGGAAAGTGCAGTTTATTGACAGGTAGTAAATACACTAACAATTCACAACTCAGCTGCGTTTGAGTAATGCTCTGAGAAATCAAGACACATTAAAAATGTATTGAGTTATGGTACTGAGAAGGCCATGTTCAATGATGAACAGTAAAGAATTATACACAGAAAATACAAGTTGGGATTTGGTTTGAATCATGTCAGATAAATACACAGGGTCAAGTGTATCATCCAGTGATATATAATATGAATCTGGGTTTCTTTGTATCAGTTGACAAGGAGCATACCATTCATACACAACAACATAATAGAAAGCCTAGATACACAGGCGACATTGCATTGTGCATTGTGGAGGACCAATCTTATTTTTTACTTTTGTCCATGTTATCCCACTGACACACACACTGATCTAACCCATTCATAATTCACATCCACACATATGGGAAATATTGTTCATCTATAAAGCTGTCTGTGTATCATGACCTAATTAAGTTCAACGTGCACCAGTTATCAGAGCAAAGCAGGGGAAAAGAAACCGAGACTCTCACCAAGCAACGCACATTTAAATCTTGTCATGGTTAAAATTTGAGGTCCACTTCCTCGTGCTAGAAATTTGAAATGGCTGACTGCCCTCGCGGTAATCACCACTGCTCTTACATTAATTCATCTCCAGATGAACATTGTTCCTTTGGGGTTTCCATGCTTCATCAGCAGCCCTCTAATAGACACTATACCACAGACACATTGCTACAGTATAGCTACTTCAACAGTGTGTGTGTGTGTGTGTGTGTGTGTGTGTGTGTGTCAAGGTATTAAGCACTTAAATGAATTGCTTCTCTTTGACGCTTAATGCAAACCAACAGTGACATTTCCTCCGTTTCTTTTAAATTCAATATAAATTATATTTAGTTTTATTATTCCTAATACATCTTGGGCCTTTTTTTTTTATAATATTGTGAATTAAAGTGAAATGTATTGGTATGAGAGTGCAGCTTATCATTCTCTAAAGCATCACACAGTAAACATAAGTGCATTCAGAAACACTGGCCACTTACAGTTTTAGATCAGCCTTTTCTTACAGGGAGCCAGTATCACTTATCTTATATATTGTATCATTAAGAAGCATTTACCTTTACACTGCTCTAGAGAGGAATATAGTCACCCACCAAGACGAGACAAGTGAATTTCGTGTTCTCTGTCTTTAATATATCATCCGTGATTTACTAGAAAAACTGTGCTTAACTGTTCAACAAATTGATGGCACATTCAAAATTAATTAGCCAAAGCAGCAATAAGGCTTTAGGTCTCTCATGGCGAAAAAGCAGCACATTAAGCTCACAGAAACCTAATACATTTTTCAAGGAATCAACATGAATTAATTAATGACTTATTTATTTTTATATATAACTCTTGCCGTGTCCTATTTCTCTTGATGAAAATCCTACTGTAGATGCCTCCTTCACAATAACAACTAACAGAAGGGACTGCCCCCTAGTGCCACCAACTGAGTGTGACAGTGTATGGAGGGGGATGGGGGGAGAGCATGCTTGCTTTGAGCATTAGCAAAAAGCCAGCTTTTCAGTGCCTTCCGATCAGAGAGCACCTTGGTAACGCGTTCACACATCCAGTGGAACTAAGTGGCGAATGCAAATGCTCCATGATCAAGGTTTCTCCTTGGCAATGGTGCAGCACTTGTTTCTCTCCTTTCATGTCCGAATGATGATGGTGATAATAAGAGGGGAGGACAGGCCTCAGATGGAGCCAAAGGGGGAACGAGCATCGATGAGATCTTAGATATGGAATGC
This sequence comes from Perca fluviatilis, assembly GCF_010015445.1. Lineage (NCBI taxonomy): Eukaryota > Metazoa > Chordata > Actinopteri > Perciformes > Percidae > Perca > Perca fluviatilis. The sequence continues at coordinate 16,981,959 of NC_053117.1, forward strand.
TGCATCATTTGATATTAGTGCCATTCATGGAGCAGTTTGATTGACAGTGTTAATTAGAAAAATTGTGAGAAATGCACCATTTGTTATGTTTGAATTGCTGACGCTTTGATACACTTTGGTGAATGTGGTGCTTAAACTAGGACAAAGGAGCAGCAGCCTACATCACATTTTCTCTCCTTTCTATTCCAAAGAAAGAATTAAAACAGTAACCAACACATTTCTATAATTGCTGCCTTTGTGGTTCTGTGCTTTAGCAAATTCACCTAAACACACACAGACACACACACACACACACAAATATCCACATGAGTACACACACACTCACAACTGAAACCTAGATAATTTTGCTTCAGGGATCCTGTTGTTCTGCGTGCCTCAAGTCCCGCAGACTTAATTTTCAGCGTTATATTTGATTAGACTGATGATGCACATTGCATTCACAGAGCACTTCAACCTCCAGGTCCTCCCATACATTGCTGTAAAGCCAGTCCATGTTCCTAATTAATACAATGTGACTCTGTGCTGTTTTCAGGAAATGTAACACTGATTGGAATGAAGGCGACAAATTCTGAACATTACTCTGGATAAAGGGAGACATTTATGTCAATTAGCTTGTACCTTAAATACCATGAATTGTGTCTGCATGATTGTGAATAGTTTCTTTATGCAGTGTTTAGTGACCATTCCAACAATAATATCGTATCTGACCATATCTGGGGTTTGTTTGTTCACATTAATTGTTTACACTGTGATCCCCATTACACTGGATTTGTCTTTGTGACGAGAAAAAGGCATTCATTAAAACGGTATTTTCTGCAGTGCAGCAGTGTTTCTCCCACTGTATGCCTTTAAAACAAAATTCAGAAGTGTGCATTGTATATTTTCTGAGATATAAGATAAAAAAAAAATCAAAATAAGCAACTGTTGTCATATTGTAATAGAAAGACAAATTTAGAAATTGAATAACTATGAATAATTGTACTTGAGGTAATTTCCATAAAATCAGTAGTTTTGTCAATCCTTCAACCCAAATTTAAAACGTGCCCTCGTTCAGAGAGTTCATCTACCGTTTGATCCTGTTTGTCTTGGAGAAGGTCACATATTGACACCACGCTGGTTCAAGCGACCCCCTGACCTCTCGCTGTGATGCCAGCCACCGAGGAGGGCAACAGGTCACTGGAGTCATTTAAAGGAGTCCCGAGGGGAAACTGGCCCCTGGACACTCGGGCCCCCAGCTTCTCTTGGTGAAGAAACACACACGTACTGTAGCTTCAGTCTCTTCACTGTCTGCTGGGGAGACATAGAAGTGAAGGTTAAAAGAGAAATAGCTATTTGAGACTGAGACATGGAATTCATATTTATGCTGCATATGCATCAAAAGTGGATGTTTTTGCAAAATCATTTGTGTTTGTCTGCATGTTTTAAAAAAAAAGCCAGCTCACTCAGGAGACTATGAAGGACAAAAACTGAAAAAGCTAACTTTTATTTCACAGTGCAATATTTCACTCAAGAACATGAAAAAGGAGCAGCTATAGAAACACTTCCATCATTCTTTTTCATCATTAGCAATTTGTTTCTAATGAAAGACTGAGCATTATATATCCCTTTTAGCACATTAGGGGGGAGAATATAACATAAAAATGCTCAATTCCTTTTCAAGGTATTTCTTTTATTCTTCCTACAAAAAGACTTTTATCTGGTAGGGGTGAATGCATATTAAGCAAGAAAAGCAACTATCATTCATCTTCTACAATGCATAGCTGTAAATTATGGCATTATCTCTGCTGGCATAGAGGGAAGCAGTGGAGGTGGAAAGAAGGGCTGAGGTGGAGATGAGGGAGAGTTGTGAAAATAAAGAAAACACACACACACATTTCAGCCTGTGAGAAAGATTATGCTTGGCCTTATCCAGTAGGGCCTGTCAGATTTATTTCCAACATCAAGGGACTCTCCAACTGTCTCCAACCCCATCCATCAGTGCCCTGTCTGGGTTTCTGTGTGGTCAGAGTCCTGGATGGAGGCTAGGAGTGGAGAGCTAAAGGAGGCAGGAGGAGGTGTGTGCGTGTGTGTTGGAGAGGGGGGTATCTAAAACTGGAGTGGTTGCCAGGGCACACAGGCCCGTGGCATTCTCCACCGTCTGGCATCCCAGGGTGCAATGGCAGCACTAGTCCTCGATAAGTCACTAGTGGAGGTGAAAAGCACTGTCACAGAGATGAAAGGGGGCTTCCCCCCACCCTCTGATCTGTGAGAGAAAAATGAAAAAGACAGACAAATATGGGGAGAGGGAGAGCGCTAGTGAGATTTTTAGAGAGTGTAAAATCGCTCTCACTGTATTTCATGTCAATATGTCTCACATTTGAAATCCTTATTATAGATTGGGTGTGGAAAAAGGGATGCTCTTTCATTGTTCAGGGACATGTCCCCTCACTCACACACACACACACACACACACACACACACACACACACACACACACAAACACACACGCACACACACACACACACACCATTCCCCTCGCCCGGGTGTCTGTGCCACACCACCCACCCCTGTCGTTCTGCACGATGTAACCTAGCAACTATTTAATTAAAATAGCATCAGCAAGGATAGAGGCTTTTTTCCCTCCCTTGCAAGAATTTCCTCCAATCTCAGTGCTTTTCAGCACACCATGAATCAAAACTGACGTTACACATGCCACTATATTGTACACCTCACATTCCCTTCTTTGTTTCAACATTTGGTTATTTCAACAAAAGTCCTATAGCTTGCATCATTGACACCTGACTGGTAGAATGTACCTGATGTTATATATCTGGTGTGGTGGCCCTATATCTACTGTATGCTTTAACTGGCCAGAGATTTAATGCAGGACATTATTATGCCACAGAGTTGTACAAGCAAGGCCATCACCTCTCTGTCCTTCAGAGTAGTCTATCAGGAATAATAGAATGCCCCCTCTTCGAGCCCTTCTCCTCCTCCTCATCATGCGCTCAGCCCCCCCCCCCGTGCCTCCTTTTCTCTTTGTATGCCAAATCACAGCACCCTCTGTTTCGACCTAAAAAGAGGCGCCTCTTACCATGCTCTACATGTGTGCCAAGCTCGGGCAATGCAGAGCAATTAGAGGAAATGTGAAGCAGCTCCACATGTCAGCGTACATCGGACTCACTGTCACTCAAACCACATCCATGACTCCTCTGCTCTGAGAAACAAACAATGGAGCGATATTCTGGTTCAGGGCTGTCAAAACAGAAGGCCTGATCTCTATTTCATTCTCCCTTTCTCCCTGTCTTTTTTTCTCTTGTGCTCTTCCTGCCACTAATGGATACCCTGATGTGTCACAGAGCAGTGAAGTTATCTGTCCTTTCTTGATTTTCTGTAATGTAACGTTCTGTAAAGTACAGGTGCATCAGAAGGATACACATAACTCTTTTCACTTGCTCTTGATAGGAGGACCTCTGTCATTACTTGAGAAGCAATGCAGTGAAAGCCATAGTAAATGGCTTTAATGATCCTCCCTCCAAATGGTTACATTATAGGGTTGACCTCCACTTCAGGTACATTCATGCTTTCGAACAAAAATTACATATTTCTACCTTTTATCTCCCTCTTTACCTTTTTTCTCACGCACACTATTTCCATTTCTGCAGAACCGCAAAACCACTCCAGACACTGTAATTCAAACACAGACTATTTAGACCACTGAAAGAGGAAAAAGTTAAGAAATGTAAAAGCATAAAATCACATATGCACTTCTACCTAATAGTCGCTGAGAAAATCACTTTTAACCAGATTTAAGGTGGTGCTGGCATTGGACCATTTAGCATGATCTCTTTAACAAAAAGTATCAATGGAGGAAAATCCTCTTAACTTGAAGACTATATTCAGATTTAGCATGTGTCTGACTGACTTGAATTGAACTGGAGGCTAAACAGATGTGGATTTGTTCATTCGCTTCACATTCTAATTTTAGGTTTTGAGATTTTTTTTGTACCTTTGTGTAGAACAACTTTACTTATATTAAACAATTCAAGTGCTTCGTTTTGTACAGAAAACTGGCAAAACGCTGTAAACATAATGTTGAATAAATCAGCCTTTGGACAGAGATGATAAAGGAAGTAATTATGTTGTTAAATGGACTGCACTTATATAGGCTAGCACTTTTCTACCTCAACTGACAAAGCGCTTAACAATTTACTCCTCATTCACACACAGCAATGGCGACGGAGCTGCTAGACGCTGACCTGCCCATCAGGTGCAGTGTCTTCTTGCCCAAGACATGTGGACAGAAGGATTTAGAGATCAAACCATCAACCCTGTGATTAGTGGACGACCCGCTCTACGTCCTGAGCCACAGCTGCCACATACATGTTGCAGTGATAATGTTTTAATCTCCAAGGGCAAATGTAAAATATTCCCTCATTTTCATGAATGTATACATGCAGTATGCATCTCTTGGATTAATTCTGTAATCATGTGAATTCAACACTGCCTATAGCCCACATAGCCTATGTAAATCTTTGAGAGTGTATGTTCACACAGTGATTTGCATAATGGCACATGATTTTGACAGGCAGGACGAGAGAGGGACCCCTTGACATTTTTATAATGGCACTTTACAGGGTGGACAAGGTTGGGGGGTATGATGGGATATGGGCGGCATCCTGGTGGAACAAAACAGAAGGACCTCCAGTCTATGTAGCATTCATGAAGCGAGATAGCGACCTACAGTATTTTCTGTTATTCAGTACACTGTATTGTGCACGGAAGTAACTGCCTTGAAAATGGACAGAACAGAAATGCAAAAAGGAAGTTGCCACTGGTAATTGAAGGATGTTAATATTCTACTATTCAAAATAATGTTTTGACTTGGTTGTAGCCTTTGTGTAAAAGATAAGACCTTAAACTATTAAAACTCAAAGTGGCTGTTGAAAATTGTACATAAATTGATTGATGGGGAAAAGTGGAGCACATTTCATTAGTGTATCACGTCTATACTGGGTCACATCCTCTGAGATATTCATGCTTATGCTCGAGAAAATAATTTCAATTCTTCAAAGATGACAATTTCACATTTATGGCCTTGTAGTAATTCTTTCACAGGCCATAACCTCACAGCATTTAACCTAATTTATCTCAGCCCCCATTGTGGAAATTATTTTTCATACAAACCTCTACTTATGGATTTTCCTCCTGGGTTACATCAGTCAAATTGAATCGAGCAAACATGTCCCTTGTCAATACCGATAAGATTGATAGAGTCCCAAATCACAGAGTGAGGCATGTATGGCCGACACAGAGGTCTGTGGGAGAGGCCAGCGGCAAATTAAAAGGTCACGGACTTCGCTGGCATTCCCTTTGCCCTGACACACGCCCCTACGTATGTCTGAGTGACACGTGCAACAATGGAATTTTTTCATCTACGCAAACAGCTCAGAACAATGCAGTCTATGGCCATCCACAAGTCCCCCATCTATCCGTCCGTGGGAACGGCGGGTAGACAGAAAGGGTTGTCTGGAGTGAGGCCCTTACCAGATCTCCAAGGATAATTTTTTGTCATATAGTCTGGGACATGACAGACACAAGAGCACTGATGAACAGCAGTCAATGTGATGGAGCTAGTCGTGAGAAAGTAAATCAGACAGGATTATTTCCACCCTGCAATGATCAAGATAGTGCAGGTTGCAGCTTAGGAAGTCAAATAGATTCTATGCATTAATAAATAATACTAAAATGGATGTATTACAGTCCTTGATTGGTTTTAATTAATGATAAAATATACAGAATCTGCACACTTATTTGGTTTATAGCCAATGCAGTCGGAAGTAGCCCCTAAAATATGATATTATACATTATTAGAGAGCAGTAAGATGATGTTAGAGGCAGACTCAAGTCAGAGTCTCGACTTCAGGTAATTCCTGACAAATTATGTCTACGCTCCTCCTCAATGCATCTGCTGTATTCTGCACTCTTGAGCCCCAATTTTTAAACCTGGTCGCACATCCGTCTCACTCCATGCCTCAAATCCCTCTCATCCTGACACGCATGCACACACTCACACGTACACAGAGACCTCATTAAAATGCATAGAACCCTCACTTACACGCACACCCCTGCTGCATGCATTAATTAGCACGCTGGTAACAAGCTAGCCTCTCCATTCACACCCTGAGCCTCTTTCATTAGCATGATAGTGGCGAGCAGCGGCCAGGGGCCCATAGGCTGCAAGGTTCTCTCCTCAGGGCCCCTGATTAAAGGGAGAACCCCTAGGACTCAAAGCTCTCCATTCCTTTCATCATTGCACCCATGCGTCTCTCAGATGATCCCCCGACCGTAAACTGTCAAGTATACCTGTTTCTATGGGCCAGACCCCCTTTCCATCTCTTTGACTCTCCTCTCCATCTTTCCACACTCCATCCTAGCTCAACTCAACCTGACCCACTCCAGTCTACTTTCTTCCATCTCAATCTAATTGTCACTGTCTGCTCTCTCCAGACCCTTATGGGCTTCTCATTTTTTCTGACTAATACATGTATGCAAAAGGGGGAGGCCTGGCCTTCTCTTTGCGCATAGATGCAGATCACACAGGCGTACTATTTCAGGTTCACAATGGCAGCCCCAGGTGACCCAGAGAAGGGTGTTCATGTTATAAAGGCTTATCCTTATTTCTCACACATATAGAAACCACCTTTCCCCTTCTCAGCAGTAAGAGATCCGGACAGCCTTACACCTGACGTACAGGGCAGCTATCATCTCCAGGCCTCGCCCATCAGGGTATCCCCCCATCCGGCCTGGATTTCAAGGCAAAATGTCTCATTAGCTGTGGTCCTTGAAAGAGGGGCACTCAATTTCAAATTCAGTTACACATTCCCTTTGAATGGAACTAGGAGGCAAAGGAGAAGAGAGAGGGAGTGGAAGAAGAGAAAGATGGTGGGATGGGAGATGGTCTCAGTCGAAGGCTGAGACCTTGGACCCAGAGGGAGGGAGAGCAGAGAGGGGAATGAGGTCTGCTGAGGCAGCCATAATTTCATGCCATCATTACCTCTATGTGCTGGAGATTTATGCTAATGCCGTTTCAGGGAAGAAGTGCTGGACAAAATGGGTTTAGAGGGTCAAAAGAGAGCTGTGTAGTTGCTTGGCCACGGCACAGGCCTGATTTTTTCTCCAGCACTGAACATGCATGTCAGTATCTGGTTTTCAATTTGTTCAATTTGTATTGTAGATTATTTGGATTTCCACACTAACTCACAGTTGATTTAGGATGTTTGTATTTTTGCTGTCCTTTGGTATATTAAATGATAACCTGGTGTATTATGCAAGGTTGTTTTGTGGGGGCACTGGGTGCTCCTATCTCTCATGTCTTAAAAATAGAGAATGGCTGCATTCCGTGAGACACAGTTACCTGAGCTGGTCCCTGACATCCATTTTGTAACCCCCATATCACTGCATTTCTCAAGCCAGTCAAAACTCCATCATAGCTTCACACCAGTCTAGACTGAGGTGAAAATCACATTTGGCTCAAGCGGGTGATCCTGTTCTCTTCCTCTGCAGAGCTGAGAGCCCACATGGATGTCTTGCTAAGCTTTATGGTGGACAAGGACTGCTGTGGGCTGAGCGGTGTAAGATTCGTGATCTGGACCCTGTACCGCTCCCGGATAGCCTCCTGGAGCTCAAGAATGCTGGTCCGAGAACCCTGCGGCGTGGCAGCCACATACAGCACTGTCACTCAGTAATCATGGTTGTATGGCAGCGGCTACATGCAGCAGCGGGCGGGCTGACTTTCTCCTAACGAGGAACTGTCTCACAGAGAGACAGGTCAGGGGTGTGAGCGCCAGGCAGATATCATAACATAACACATCACACACAGATGAAGAAAATGTCGTCGCCTGCCCCTCCAGCTAGAGCGGAACTAATAATTAGGATTAGTTGATGTTACAAAAAGCAGGCAGGGGTGCTGGCATCCTGCAGGGTTTCATAGTTAATGATCAACACCTAACAGCACAGAGGTTGCAGTACAATAACGAGGGAATCGATCGGCGCTGACCTTTCAGTAAGCCCTTGTTCTGACCTATCGATTATGACACCTATTGATCTACCTTTCTGCTGCAACTCTGGACATCAGAGATGAGATCTGTGGTTGAAGCTTGCACCGTGGTGAGATGGAAGAGTGTGGATGGATAGTAATCATCAAGACCACCTGTCACTCCTCCAGCCTTCCTCGACAACCTCATCAGAACTCTCAATATACACCGCAGGAGGTCAGGCCATGGTAATAATAAACCAGTTGAAAGGATAAGGACACAGACAGAAAGGAAATGGGCTATGACAGGTTTCACAGCAAATGGTAAAAGCCCCAGTGACAATATCGGGTGAATTCAATTCCACCATCTTATTAATTCAGAGAATCAGCAACGCCTTGACAGCACTGCGTGATTATATAATATCGATCATGTAAAAGGGTAAAGGCATTTCTGCCATAAACTCAATCCTGGGGAAACACAATGATGAGTAATACAGTTGCTGAGCAAATGTCAGTTCCAAACTTTCTGCTTCAAATAGTAGAAAGCATTTCTGGGTATTAATCACATTACAGCAAACACTGGCGTTTAGCAGCCTGACCATGTAATTTCCTTTTTTTAATTTCATTTGATTCAAACAAGATAAGCGATGCAAGGAAGTCCAGAGTTTCTCAGAATAGGGTGCTCATAAACATATAAGTGTCAGTTAGGGAGGATGGGATTATTCCACTGATGCAGCCCCTTGGGATTTAGGCCAAAGTAATGGGCACATTTTCACATAACAATCTTGCTTGTGTAGCTTTAGTTTTTTTATCAGAAAATTTGCTTCAACTATTTTAAGGACAGAGATAAAGCTTGGATAACTTCCCTTGATGTTTATTTCAAGAGATGTGATTTATATGCACCTACTGTATAAAGCTATTCATGTCAGACTGTTTCCTTGAATTCATTTGTCAAATGAAATTTGATTGCCTGTCATGGAGCCTGAATTGAGCACTATTCACTCCATTTCTCAATCAATGCATGGCATTTGGATTCACTATAAGCATGTTTTACTTACTATATTTCGTAGCTTCCATAGTGAAGTGCCAATCAAGATGAGTCTATACATTAAGATGATGATTTTCAGGCAATGGAGTGCTCTTCACCTCCAGACACTGATACAAATTTGTGAAAGTGTGCATACTTTCATATAATGGCTGTCAAAAGTCAATTTCTCCCTCCTTAAGCCATCTCTCATTGCTGCAAATTGAACTGTGCCACACAGAGTGTAGAAAGAGTCGCACACAAATGGTGAAAGCTTGGAGGAAACTGTGCTGAAGCAGCACCAGGCAGCTGCTGTCTGTTAGCAGTACAGGAGGGTGAGCACTTGTGCCCTACGGCACACTGCAGGGGCTAAAACGTTCCTCCACATCTACGCAGGCAGCTAAGAGACTGGAGGCATACATGGGATTAATCCTGTGCTATTGCCCTAGGCAGTCACCAGGAGAGGCCCTCACACATAACAGTAAAACCACACACAGCCACATGCATGCTCACAAATACACACCAAATGTTAATGTTGTGTGCTTACTGTATATTCCATTTCTCTGAAACACACACACACACACACACACACACACACACACACACACACACACACACACACACAACTAAGATGCAACATGAGGAAATATCCAAATTCTGGTTTCTTTTGGTCGTTTATGAAAAACGTAATATTGCTCTCTTTTCCTGAGGCAGCCAGCAGGTTACTCTCAGAGGAAGCAATCAGTTTTAAAGAGGTTTATCTTTATCTGAGGAACAGTTGATGCAAAGTGCAAACTGTCATTTAAATATGGTTAAAACTAAATGATCAAGTGTCAAATTAGGAAGAGTTACTGTTTCTGCAATGCAAAAAAAAAAAATGTTTCCTCTCTGTGTTGCAGAGCCCGAGGTGACATCTCTCCCTCGTTTACCATTCAGACAAACACTGAAGACACACATAAACACACACACACACACACACACACACACAGCAGGATCTCTGTGGTGAGCAGATGAAAGTCTTCCCTGCACTCTTCTTGGCATTGTGCAGTAGGACCCAGGGGGTGTTCTCAACAGTCTGGTACATATACAACACTCCACAGACAAACACACACACACACACACACAACCCACACACACACACACAGTAATGTGTGTTGCATATTCAAGTGCAGGAAAACTCACTCGGTAAGTACTGAAAGGTCACATAAGGGCAAGAATGCACTCCAGTTACTAGCTCAGTCTAGAGAGGAAATTCAAATTCCAAATGTATTTTAAACATACCCGTTTTGTAAGTAACTGTTCCCAGCGGACCATAAGATTAAAATCTAGTGTAAAGTTGAAATTTTGTGGCTGCGATTTGAAATCAATCCCCATTCAGGTTTAGGTTACTTTATGCTTCACCTCACGCCTTTTGATGTGTTCTTATCCAAAGCTCAAAGAGAGATATAAAGAGAAATGTCAGAAACATTTCTCTTACTCTTTCAACTCTTGTGCCCATTAACAGTTAGTGGTTGGAGTAATTGTGATTTGTATGTAACCCCAAATCTGTTTAATGAGAGCAATGATCCATAGAGGGAGCACAGGTAAAGTGCTTTTAACGAGAGGGTCCTTATTTTACCAGCCGGAGAGGAGCAGAGAGGAGCGGAGCTGCTATTTCACATTCGGCTTCAAAGCAGCGCTTCAAATTGTGCAGACGAGACTTCATTTCCTCTTATCTGCCAGTGTATAGGTCCTCCAGAGTGAGAGTGCAAAGAGTGAAAATGTGAGGGAATGGTGGGTGAAGATGTATAGAGCACACAGCACCACAGACAGACAGGAAGACTCAAATTAGCTGACAGGAGGAGGAGAAATGGAGGAAGTTGTTAGACATTACAGCTACGCGCTCTGGAGTGTTGGCTCTGTAGTGTTGGCTCTGTAGTTATGTCCTCCTCAAGACAGACCTCGAAACATACTTTACAGGGAGCGATAGTCCACAATATGAATTTCACAAGGACTCTGCTTGCACTAGTACTGCATAGACTCAATATGATAACTGCCTTGGATCAGGGCTCTATACTTTGAGTTTTTCAGGTGTTCTTAGGGTCCCATGTTTATTGGATATTTTGAAGCCAAAGGTCAAGGAGGGGTGCTATCATCGAGCTGAAGTACATGTGAAGTCAAATACAAAGCAAAAGGGAAAAAGGCATTTATATAATTGCCAGTCTAAAAGTCAAAAGCATTACAATTTATAGTTTTATTAAAAATGTACAACATTGTGCTTATAAAATGCCTTTACTAAAGCAAACACACTGTATTAAAGTTTAGCTAAGCTCTTATCTGCTCATACTGGTGTCATGTAGGTATTGTTGACATTTGCTAAACTTCATTTATGCTCAACCCATTCCTCAATTTACTGACAAATATGTCTGATCTTGTGGGTGACATTATAGTAAATGGTTAAAAAAAAGGTAAAAAGGTGATTTAGTGGCATCAAAGTCACACATTGGGAGATTAGTTTTTACTTTACAGGCTGATTTTCCTTACTGCAAAAGCTAGTTTGACCCCAGTTCTAACAAAGTATTGACATACACTGCTAAGAAAACACTCCTGTTAAGCTTTGATTATACAATGTGATGTGTAACTGTAGCTGCTGAAACTAAAATCCCATCTTACAGTAACATGTCATTTTTAAATACATTTTGAGCAGCTTTACAATAAATGGCAGATATGTTCTTCAGTATGCTCTCTGTGTCTATTGTTTGCATTGTATGCAGGAATGAGACGTGTGTTTAGTGTTTTGCAAATCACTGTATTGTTTTGCACAATGTGTGAGGCTGACATTGTGCTTATAGAGGTGCACATCTGGGCCAATGTTTTACTCCTTGATTGTAAGGTTTTGATAATTGTGTAATACTTTTGATTGCAGTGTGTAAGCAATCGGCAAACACTGTAATATGATCTGTGCACTGCATACTTCAGGTGATTATTACAAACAACTAATGTGATTTAGTAATGAATGTGGTTTTTAACACAACATGAAAGAATAAGTAGTGACCACTGAAAAGTTTAAATATATATAATATATAATATTATCCAACAACCGATTACAATGTTAGATCTGTAATGGTATAACATCTCCGTCGGTGAAGATCCTCGGATTGTGTGCGTGTGTTTGTGTGTATGTGTATGTGTGTGTGTGTGTGTGTGTGTGTGTGTGTGTGTGTGTGTTTAAGAGAAAGCATGTTCATGTGCAAATGTGCTTCACTGTACAATGTACCTTTGTGTTTCTGACTTTTGCAAAAGGAACTAGCAATCTAGATGCTTTATAAGCAAGGCACATACAAATAATTGATATTTTGTCAGTAACATCCTTGCCTAAATCTCATGGTGTTCTATTACATTCCATTGGTGATAAAAAGGTGATTTAGTGGCATTAAAGTCACACATTGGGAGATTAGTTTTCACTTTACCAGCTGATTTTCCTTACTGCAAAAGCTAGTTTGACTGCTAAGAAAACACTCCTGTTAAGCTTTGATTATACAATGTGATGTGTAACTGGTGATTAAAGCGACTGTAGCTGCTGAAACTAAAATCCCATCTTAACATGTCGCTCTGTGTCTATTGTTCGCATTGTATGCAGGAATGACTTCATGACACACAAGGTAATTTACTATTGCTGCCATGTCAAATGTACCATAAATACAACCCACATTGGAAATTCGATTGAAGTTAGCCTCTTGGTCATAACTACAGTACAATTAGGCCTGGTGAATTTTGTGGCCATCATGCAGTATCGTCAAAAATCTTCAGTTAAAGACACACTAAAGAAAATCAACACCAAAAAATAGGCAAAGTCTACTGACAACAAACAAATAGATGTGAATGCTGCATCAACCTAACATATAAAGAGTTGTCTCCCTTTGAATGAAAAGCTTAAAGCTACACCAGCAGAAAAACACATCAACCAACAGCTGTGCCCTCTTCTATAAACAGGATAATAGAGAGAAGGAAAACTGACAACCTTAGACATTAGAAGACCCAGCCTGAGTTTCCCTTTTTTCTGCTGCTGGTGTTATGTTTATATGGTTCATAATCAATGCACAATGGTACAGTTTAACATTGTCATGTTCTGACAGCTATAGCCTGCATACTGTAGCCTTGACCACCTAATTAGCAAAGCCTAATTATTGAGCACAATCGACAGTCATCTTCTCAAATAACCAAATAACAAATTCCGGATTCCTACCTCACAATCAAACGTGTTACCTTTGTCTGCGAACACAAACACAATATGCCTGTTTTATCTTTCCCCATCACTGAATTCTGGTTTCTACAGTGGCTTCAGATCAGTTTTAATGCCGTAATCCCAGTACAGTGTTATCCCAAATTAGTTGACTTTGCTAGAAATTTGCGTGGAAACCATTAAATTTGTACACAAGGTGAAACTTAACAGTTCAAGTTGTATTAACAGAGCAGTAAGTTGATGCAGTAGACAAATAAAGTTTACATTAGCAGTCATTACTAAAAATCATTAGTAAACATAAATAATTTTTTTTTTAAGTCATGTTGTCTAAAGTAAGCATGTTAAGTCAAAGCTATAGTGTGTAACTTTTTGATATTAATGAACGCCTGTTACATTTATTGTACATTGACATTCAATTGCCAAATGATTTGCTACAAAGCTAATTAAGACTATCAGCTCCACACAACTCTCTCAGTATGGCTGTGTTCAGAAACTGGTGTCGTCCAGCGACTTTCGCATGCAAAAAATGGAGTGAAGATAATGTCCTCTTCTGAAGAGTCTATCATGTTTTTCTTAATCCTCCATTTCCTCCTTGGCTACTAGCAACTGCGTGGAGGAGGGGTGGGGGTGGTGCGCGATCACCGAAGGCTTGTATCATGTGGACGCACCGACAGTGTTAGAATTCCTCATGGGGGAGACAGAAACTACGCACTATAGCTTTAAACATGCAACGAAATATAAGAAATAAAAAACATTAGGCTTCGTATCACTATTACAGAAATATCATATAAATGTTTATTTTCCTTTTTCACAGTAAGACTTTAAAAAAAAGTATTAATTACATGTGTTCCAATAAAGCAGGGAGACTAAAAATACACATAAAACATTGTACATTTTCAATGTATTGTTCTGCATGGTGAGTTTCATTTAAGAAACAGAGTTCCTTGTTTCCAATCTGTGTGTGTAATTAAACAATTTCTTGCTGCCCAGAAGTCATCAGTCCCCACCCGGGTCTCGGTCATGGTGCAAAAATAAATGTAAATGAACATGAACACTAAATCAACCATAAAAAACTAGAACCCAGATAACACAAATGCACACCCAAAACATTAACAGAACATTATTAAAACACACTTTAACTAGGACATAAACCGTTCAGAACATACTTTGTTTTCCCATGAGCCTTTGCATCGCTTCAGCGCAGAACAGTTCAAATTACCCTGCCCCTCCCATACCGAAACTTAACATCCTTGGTTATCTCTGCTTAATATGATATTTGCACTGCATTCTTAAGGTGATTATTACAAACAACTAATGTGTTTTAGTAATGGATATGTTTTTTAACAAAACATGAAAGAATAAGTAGTGACCACTAAAAAGTTTAATTACAACTAAATCTGGGTTTACAGTGTAAATGATGACAAATATAATAATACGTTCCAGTCACATGGCTTGGCATGATATAATATTATCCAACAACCCATTTCAATGTTAGAGTTGTAATGGTATAATATCTCAATCAGTGAAGATCCTCAGATGGAGGCATAAAACATGCAATGTGAACTATTATATGGGCTAGCATAATTCAGTTAAAGTGAGTACATAATTCAACTGTCAATATTGAGCTTTGTGTGTGTGTGTGTGTGTGTGTGTGTGTGTGTGTGTGTGTGTGTGTGTGTGTGTGTGTGTGTGTGTGTGCTTGTTTAACTATATTGGTGGGGTCCAAAAACCGGGAGTCCAGTATACTTGTGGGGTCCCAACAGCTTTGTGGGGCCAAAATGCTGGACCCCACAAATTTAAAGACTTGTTTTTAGGATTAGGGCTATAATAGGTTACAGTTAGAGTTAGGGTAAGGGTTAAGGTTAGGCATTTAGTTGTGATGGTTAAGGTTAGGGTAAGGGGCTAGGGAATGCATTATGTCAATGATGGGTCCCCACAAAGATAGTGCCACAAACCTATGTGTGTGTGTGTGTGTGTGTGTGTGTGTGTGTGTGTGTGTGTGTGTGTGTGTGTGTGTGTGTGTGTGTGTGTGTGTGTGTGTGTGTGTGTGTGTGTGTGCTTGTTTAACTATATTCGTGGGGTCCAAAAACTAGGAGTCCAGTATACTATACGACAGCTTTGTGGGGCCAAAATGCTGGACCCCACAACTTTAAAGGGCTGTTTGAGGGTTAAGACTTGTTTGTAGGATTATGGATATAATTAGGTTACGGTTAGAGTTAGGGTAAGGGTTAAGGTTAGGCATTTAGTTGTGATGGTTAAGGTTAGGAGAAGGGGCTAGGGAATGCATTATGTCAATGACTGGTCCCCACAAAGATAGTGTGTGTGTGTGTGTGTGTGTGTGTGTGTGTGTGTGTGTGTGTGTGTGTGTGTGTGTGTGTGTGTGTGTGTGTGTGTGTGTGTGTGTGTGTGTGTGTGTGTGTGTGTGTGTTTAAGAGAAAGCATGTTCATGTGCAAATGTGCTTCAATGTACCTTTGCGTTTCTGACTTCGGCAAAAGGAACTACATCGGTGCAATCTAGATGCTTTATAAGCAAGGCACATAAAAAAAAAATGTATTTTGTCAGTAACATCCTTGCCTAAATCTCCTGGTGTTCCATTACCCAGTGATAGAAATCCAAGTGCAGAACTACAGCTAACTTGACTGCCCCCCCCCCCCACCCCCCACATCCATACAACAAAGCATCTTGGACTAGAGAAATACTGCTGGAAACCTTTGAGGTTGGATTGAATGAATGAAAAAAGAGAAAATGTCACCAATTCCATCTTCGAAGATTTCAGATAGAGAGTCTGACAATGAAAGTACATCAAAGGGAAATGCAGACCCCACAGTCTTCAAAAGGCACAGTGAGCTGCACATTCAGGGTTATTAAATAGTTGAATATTGACAGGGTTTTTCCTATTTGAGGTGAACGACACCTCAGCTATCTCCACAGATCCAACAGGACCGGGGAGATGTCGAGCCGAGCGCTCTCCCACCTCCCAGCCATTCAAAGCAGCCTTAATTGACAGGCGAAACCCTATGACGACTATTTTTTTCCTCCTCTCACCTCCTCTCTGCTAACTTTGCCCACTGGACCGAGCTGTTGCTGAGCCAATCAGGGGAGGTTTTGTTTGCTGAACTCCGATACGTCCTTCAGCACTTTGGCCCCATTCATCTCACCAAACAATCCCCCTAAGAATTTAACTGGTGGGCAAACACACAGCACATGGGTAATGATGGGGGCACCTTGGCTGTCTCTGTGAATATTTACCATCAAAGGAGGGGCATGCATATAAATCTATGCCTGCACTCCCAAGTTTAGGTTCAGGCTTTGGGAGTGCAGGAGGCGAAAAGAGAGAAAGACAGCAAGTAAATAGTCCTCAGATGTTACAGCCTATGGTAAGTGATAGCGCCTTAAACCTATGGAATATAGAAAATTAGCTTGCTATGTAACTCGGCAGGCACGCAGAGGTTGTTTAAAATGTCAGATCCATGAATAAATACATTTGAAAATAAAATGGCACCCTCCCATGCGTCAGGGCAATTTGACAAGAGATGTGTGAAAATGCTGTAGTGCATCCAAAGCACCTAGCACTTCTTTCTTTTTTTTTCAGATCCAAAGGTTTTGTGCCCTCTTAACGCAATGAAATTGAAACAAAGTTTGGTTTTGAGTTTTGTAAAAAGTTGTGACCTTTTCCACAATATTCTATTCTCTTGTTTAACACCTGATAAACCACCCCTATTCCGTTGTTCAACACCTGATAAACTCAATTCGTAAGGGCCAGGAAACAATTCTGCTGAAGAGAGAAGAAAGAAAATAGCTGCAATCAGCCACTAGATTGCAATGTTTTGTCTGTGTTTTGGAAGAGTGGAGAGATTCTATCAGGCTAGTTGTTGTGGCTGATATGCTACTGGTAATACGTTCAGCCCAGGTAAACTTCCAATGGGATGAATAGACATTTTATATAAACTTTCATATATAACACTTAAGAGCTGGCATGGTCTATTGCAGACAAACAAACCGTGCTTCTCCATTTTTTTCCAGGTGTAAAAATTCCCATCTCTGCCAATGTGTTTCTTTTTTTCCCCTCTATCCTTGAGCAGATTGTAGCTTTATAATAACTTTGTGTTACGGAGAGAAAAAAAAACTGAATTAAATGCAGTTAATGAATAAGAAATGATTAACAGGAAATCATTTAATAATTTCTTAAAGAAGAGAGAACAAATCAAAGTTCAGGTGTGCAGATTTTATTTTTATTTATTGTATTCCCCAGGGATGACTTCAAAACATTTAAAGATGTGAGAGGGACAGAGTGAATCGTAATGCATAAAACAAAATGGCTGCCATTCGTCACAACACACGCAAGCTGCACCAAGAGAAGGAAAACCGGCACAGATCCTCTCTGTGCACTGTACACCACGGACCATTTCTCCCTCAAGATCCTCTGCTGCTTCTATCTTTACTCTCCACAGGAACAGCGCTGGTCCATGTGTGTGCGTCCGGGTGGAGGAGGTCTTTCTCATCGTCTCTCAAAGCTAGCGAGCCCGCACCCCTCTCAGATCAACAAAGCCTTAGTCACACATTACTGTACACGTCTATTCCACTGCAAAACCAGACTCCTGAAAACCTGTCAGAGACCCGGAAGATACGAGCAGGGGAACATTAAAAAAGGATGACCTTATTATAAGTAGGAACGTCGGTTATATTTTTTATGGCATGTAGACAGAGAAAAGGTGATAATGGCAGGATGATATGTTTTATTTATTCATTTTGCCAATGTCTATTTATTATTCAATAGCTCAGTGCGTTAGCTTCAAATGACATCCTAGGACTACAAGAGGCAAAATGTAAATGAACATCTACTTAGTGAGTAAAGCATAAGGAAGAAGGAATGTGTGTGTTAATATTGCAGGATCATGCTGTGATATGAATACACATATTTACATATTTACTACATGTAACAAAATCAAACAAAGTAGGATTGTAAATGAATTATAATCAGATTATTGCACAAGATTTTAAAAGGGTTTTGTCTCTGCTTTACACGCAATTTGCAGTAGCGATAGAAACACCTGTGATCGCTCCAAAAACCCAACTAGTGATTAAACCAGTTAATAAATCATGTTTTTCATGTCACAAAAGTCACAAAATGCAAATATTGTATCCTGTGACCTCTGAAATTAGTTCTCACACACAGAATGTTAATCCAATTTATTATTCAAGATATTTTACTTCAACTTTTTTTGCGTTCTACTTACATTACGTTGTTATTCATTTGGAAATAATCAGCAATTATGTGACAATCCTGACTACACGTCAACGGCATACCATATTTTGTGATCACACACCTTGGTGTATTTTCTATAACACTGGTTGCTGCTCTTACCCTGCTAAAATTACCATGACATTATTTGACTTCCCTATCCATTATCAAAATTAATTATTAATAAAACCGGAGATAGGAATTTAAAGCCAACATGTAAAATAATAATTTTGATACTCACACAAACCTGCACAGGTGTGTAGTCAGTCACACCCTCTCTCTCACACACACACACACACACACACACACACACACACACACACACACACACACACTGACAGACAAAGCCCTTTGTACTGTCTGCACACCAGCACTCCTCCAGGGGCCAATACTGTGCTCCAAAGCCCTTTAGAGGGGCAGCAAGCCGGAAAATGACCCCATGCTGTCCCCGCTCGCCTCAGCCCCGCCTGGTTACGCCCGTTTCCCAGGGACCCGCTGAGGGTCCAATGCCCCTAGGCCTCCCTCTCACGCCACACTACCTCCCAGGGCCAAACGTTAACGGGGGCTCCTTGCCACGGACAATGGGAGCCTGGAAACGTGGGAAAGAAATGTCACAAGGCTCTCTGACAACCAAGGTTCGACCCCCTGACCCCCAGGGCTGGTCCCACTGGGCCTCTTTATGTAAACACAGGGTGTCCAAACAAAAGTAAACCCTGTGTTAATCAGATTCATAACCCATGTGAGAAGATGTATAGAAGTTAAGGTGTGGAATATTTACGTTTGGACTGCAGCGTATCCATTGGACTGAAGAAATTATTGATATATGTATGTATCTTTTTCTTGCATTTTTATATATTTCTATGGGAATAACTGCTACTGATAAACTTTATCATTTGGATCAATTATTCAAGATTATTAAAAAATATATATAAATTCATACAGTTGACCAATAATGGCTTAAATACTTTGTCTCTCTAATCTGTCCGTCTTTAATGGAGTCATTAACAGGGTGAGGACAAAGACTGGACGTCTGCTGTTTGAACTCCTCATCGCCTTGTAAACAGTCCTGGTCCTTTAACCTCCGACCTCCCGGCAGTGTCTCCTCTCTATCCGTCCAGTGCCTCTCTCCATATGGGAGATGCAGGTCAAATGAGGATAGGATGGGGGGCACTGGATGGACACAGACAGCAATGGTAGGGGGCAATTTGTTGAGGAGTGGGGGGTGAACGAGGGAGTGATAGGCACTAAGCAACACTCGACTTAACCAAGACTTGGCTTTGATAATTTTTTTTCTGGGATTAATGTGTGATTGGTGAGAGGCATGTTTGGGTTCGTACTGTTTTAGCTTCTTTTTTTTTTTTTGAGCTGCTATTTTTCATTGGTTTGAGTAAATTATTACATATTGCTTAAATTGTAGTATCAAATTTATGTTGCGCCTTCAAAAATAGCCAAATATAATTTGCATGCTCTCCTGGTTTTTCTCAACAACGAGGTGTTGAGCAAACTATGTGTTAAAAAATGGTGTTATAGCAGAAATAAATACACACACATCTTACCAAGGGATGCCTTTAAATTACTTGAACAACCACTTGAGCTCCCAATAAACTGGGCCTCGTGTCAGTTTACTTCTTCACGGATCACATAATTATAGTGACGGGCAGTGAGGCAGCTGGTCATCCTGTGTACAAACAATGGGCCTAATCTGTTTGCTCAAGGCCCTTGACAATGTCCCATTGATGACCTCATTGGTACAAGAGCACATGTGTGGGTCAGACCACTGTGGTCACAAGAGGTCAAAGTTTGCGAACCAAACACCACGACCTCATTCCCAGGAGACTCTTGCTGAAGGATTCCTGTGCTAGTTAGTGGACATCATTAAGGACTTAGGGTGGACAAGTGAAGGATTAATGACCCTTGACATGATGAGTTACTAACCTTGTGGTCAGAGTTATGACCAAAAAGCAAGAAAAGTACACATTCAGTTTTAATGCAGAGGAAGAATAAGACCACATTGTAGTCATTGAATTCCCAGTCCAACACCTGTCCTGATAAAGCCCCATGATAGCAAGCATTATAGTTTGAAAGGGGGAAAAAAAATACATTGGAAGTCATTAATAATGCAGAACTGTGAGTGGGAAACGATAATTAACTCTTCGGATGGGGTCTAGAGGGACAGTCTTTGAGGATTGCATTTTCCAGCGTTGATCTCAAGGTTAACTATTCAGCATGGAAATAAGGGGCCAAAGGTGCAGCTTTCCCTGACCATGAGCTTCATCCAGAATTACCATGTTAATATGTGGTTTGTATCCATATGAGCATTTGCATGGTAGTTTTCATATGAATTAGAACTGACTTGGTTGGGCTCTATTATCCATCCAAAAGCATCATAACCCCAACATTGTGCGCAACAACTTACTCGCTGTCCTTCCCCACCTTATCCCAGCCTCCTATTTCTCCATCGCCTCCTCATCATCGCCATCATCACCACCACCATGACTGCATACAAACTCACAGGACTGTGCTATTTACATGAGTATAGATGAGATGCTGCATTGTCCCATGTCTCCTTGTAACCCCCATGATCATAAATCTGCCAGCATGGCCTGTGATCGTTTACTAGCACTTTACATGAAGATCACTCTCACAAACAACGCCCTTCAGCCAGTAATCAAAGCCAAGCGTCAAAGTTGAAGATCAATGTCAGGTTACGAGATTCGTGACAGGGACTGCTTGTATGTATATGACCCCATATGTAAGGAAGATCTCAATGGGATGTGAATGGCGAACAACGGGAGATACAGGATGATCCATTACGACGGGTGACATTTTGCTCAATATGTCACCAAAATAATGAATATTAACTGAACTTTGGGCCTTTAAACAGATCTGCCCATCAAACGGCCAAGAAAAAGCAAAACTATCGTTGAGCATGAAAGTTCATTCTTGACCTCGAAAAGCTTCTTCTTCGTATTATTCTTTGTCCAGATAATTATATTATGTAAAAGATGTCAAGTTTTCAAAATCTACTTATCTATAACAAAATGGGTGTCCAGAACTTGATACTTATAGATCTTTTTTTAAGCCACAGGCCAACTGAAATAAACTGAATCCCCAAATTGGGATATGCTTTCAGCTAGTAGCTGAGGTGAAAGGTTAAATGACTGAGGTCAGAGAGTCTTGAACCTCTGTCTAGGGACCTCTCAGATCAATGAAAGGGTGTTGAACATGTGTACTCATAATGGGGGATTGATTAGAGGAAGGACAAGTGTCAGAGGGGTTGATTGGTCTGTGGTCAGCGTTACCGAGAATTATTCTGTTATATCTGTTATCCAAAACAAAAACGTGAATAAGTATGTAATATTATAAAAGCATACAAAGTGGATATTTTGGTTTTGAATGCTAGAAGACATGTTCGCATAAAAAGGACATTCTTCATTGAGAAGCGGACACTCCGGAAAAACCAGCAAGTTCTCTAAATGAAACGATGAAAAATACATCATACGTTTGTAACTGTGATACATACAAGCGTTTTCTGATCTGACAGGATGTCTTCTAGAACTACAACCTTACAAATCCATTGTATGATATGATAAGACTTTGGTTAAGATTTGGTTAGGTTTAGGCACAAAGACCACTTGGTTAACTTTACGGAAAGATCTCAGTTTGGGTTAAATAAGTTCTTAGTTAAGGTTAGGGAAACATTGTGGTGTGGGTTAAAATTACGTAAGTCTGTAGAGGTGGGGGACCATGGTTACAATAATAACCACTTGGATAAGGTTAGTGAACGATTGTGGTCATGATTTGAAAAAGACAACATTGACTAGCGATTTGAAACGGGAAATTAATCGCAGTCTTCCCTGTTACAGTCAGATTTTTCCATCCACCCAGAACACCTCCCTCCACTGATTCCTCGTTATAACATAACTTGAACGTAAACAAATGTCGTTTAAGGGCCCTTGCCGAAAACGACTGATCTTGATCTCGTTTTCTTGGGAAAAAACCCAACTGAAATAAAAAACAAACCTAACATTTATTACAGCGATACCTGTCGACTTCTTCTGCCTTCTTAAAACCTTGAATGCCTGGTGTTTACCTGATGCTGTGACCAGACTCAGCCCTGGCTGGGCCAAGGCAGGTGCCAGCTCAGATCAGCACCCCACTCTCTGGCCTGGGCCACAGATTAAAACATCTCTCCCTTTTGCCCACTTTCATCTACGGCCAAATGTCTAGCCAAGCATACCTTATGCCTCCTCACCCCTGCCTCCTCTTATCCTCTTCCTCCTGCCTATGCTTTCTGTCTCATGCAGGGGGCCGAGAGTGGCATGCAGGGACAACCCTGAGACCTTAAAAAGAAGAAGAAGAAGAAGAAGAAGAAGAAGAAGAAGAAGAAGAAGAAGAAGAAGAAGAAACAGGAGGGGAAGGACATTGAGGGGTGGGGATGGTGAGGAAGAAAGGAGACGAGGAGAAAAAGAGAAACGCACATTGTACTTTTCAAATGGATGGGAAATGATTCGCTGGGATTTGCTGACAATTATACGGTGGGGTTTAATCAATTCGGACCATTCACAGCGTGGAGAGGGCTGATCCCCCAGTACAAAGGAACAGACCGTGGGAGGGCGGTACCTGAGAAAGCGCCGGCCTGGTGTAAGTAACATGAGGCAACACTCCCCTCCCCACACATTGCACCGCAGCATATGGCCCCTCTCTGAACTTATTAGCTGGCGGATTAAGGCCAATCGCAGAGACCCAATGGCCTGTGGCTGCCTCCGTCGCACCCTCCCTCGTCCCTCTTCACCACCAGGAATGAGGCTGACTGACAAGGGGCATTGTGTTGGGCACCTAGATCGCCACACCCCTCACTTACCCTGTCATGCGGTGCAGTTTGATGAGGTTATTTGGTAGAGAGAGCAGGATCTGACCATTAACCTTACAGCCACACAACCCACTGTACATGCGCTTAGATAATTACTGCGTGTTATATCAGAACAGCTCCCTTCAAACATGTCTACATTCTAATTTTTCATAAGATAATTTTAGCCTTGTCCCTTGACCACTATGTTAATACTACCTGCAAATTAGCAAACTGCTCGGCTATGGAGTGGATTAAAAGCACCTGAATGTGAACACGCAGATTAGCCCTGTAGATATGAGGTCTAATTAGCATCTTATTGCAACTCGACATGCAAGCTCAACATGAGTGCAGACACGCTGAGAGAAAAGGCTCCATTGGCCAGGGGTTGATTATAGGTCCATTATGCACACAGTACTTAGTGATGGGCTGAGAGTAGGAATTAAGAGCTTGACGGCTACTGCGAGGGGACCTAGGCTGAAGTACAGGGGTGTTAGCAGTCAACAGGGTCTCAGGTCTACAGGAGGCCAAGACTGGGGGAGGCTATACAGTTGTCTCTGGCCTTCCTGAGTATTCATGGAGAGAGATTTGACAAGACGAGTAGCCCCCTATTTAAGCCCTCATTTGATCTGGCAAGCGGCAGGTGATCCTCTGCCTCTTTTTGTGTCAGACCACAGGGGTCTGTCGACCCCTCATGACCTGTCTTACCTGGAGCCCTTCAGGACACCTCATTTAGCGAGGAAGAGAGAAGATAATTCAGTAGTGGGTACCACCCATCGTGGAGCTCCACCTGGCCACAGGGTTGCAGGGTCAGCTCCACACTGAGACAGCGGGGGTGCTCGAGGCCCGCTTTGCTAATCCCCTCATATACTGGGAACTCTTGGAGGACCCGAAGGCCAGAGAAGCCATCTTCCTGGTTCTTTTAGACAGGATTAGAAGCCCAGCAGGGGTTGGTCTTCAGGGGCGAGGCCTCACGCTTGGAGATCATGAAGGCATTTCTGAGAAGGGCAGAAGAAGAAGGGCCCAGCTTTGCTCTGCTTCCCTCTTCAGACCATCTGTGACCTATGACCTCATATTGATAGCGCACATCCACAACTTATCCTGACAAGCGCGACGCAGGACATTTTAGTGGAGGTACAGAGTTGGCAATATGCAATATCGTCTATTGTGGAAAGCCTCTTCTCCGTTTTATGGTTCCCACCCTCCAAGTGAGTGCCTGTTTGTTTGTTTGTTTGCTTTCAAGAAGGAGTTCTCGTTAGGCGAGAGCCGAGCAGTTGATCTTTAATGAGAGGGGAAATCCTCTCCCCCTTCTCCCTTCAGGATGGTTCACTATACTTTATCTTGAACCCCCCCCCCTCCTTGCTAGCTTTCATGTATGTCTCGTCATTCTGGGGTGAGTGACTGCTCCTCAGAGAGACTGTGTCTTTGAGAACCAGTGATTAATGCTCTTTGAGGATGGGGGGGTGATACTGCACCTCACCTTCTTTACATACAAAGTAAAGTGCCCTCCTTTTTCCTACACAAACAGTGACGCCACAGAGGAAGAGTTGGTAAGAGAAACACACACACAGGCTGCCTGCACACAGATGTCCTAATAGTCAAATCTTTTTCTCCAACCACCTCTACCCAATCAGCGCTTCGGCACTTTGTAGCTCACCACACTCTCTCACCTCCGAAAACACCCCAGAAGCCTGGCCTCTCTCGTCAAAAGCTTTTCTCACAATAAAATTAGCCACCGTATGGGCAAGATCAACTATTTTTAAGAGTGAATGACAAATACGGAAATAGAGATGAACATGGATGTTCAGTGGAATCAAAAAAGTCAATCAAAAATACAAACCCATGAACAAAAACAAAAAAAAACACGTACACATGATTGCATTTGGATTACATTTGATTTCTTTCATTTACTGAATGCCAATGATCGCCACACTAAATGCTTGTAATGCTCAAGAGCATTAAGCAGAGGCTATTAGATAACCATAGTAATAAAACCAAATAGCATCAGCGCAAGGGCAACTGTTAACATTTCAGATTAGCTCCATGCTGAACCTCGGGGTTCATTTGGCTGCATTTGCTTCCATTATCGACTGAATAAGCAGATCCGGCTGGCAGAGATCCATTTCTCTCCACACACTGTACCACTCCGCCTGAGCCCACTCAAATCACGTTAGCTAGTCAAATCAGGTTAGCTCCTCTTAAGCGTCAAACGTACTTTTAATTCAAAGCATCACTTCATCGACACCAGACTTGTTGGCATGCCAGAGCCTGAGTTGTCAGTGCCTCTGCACTGATCCACATCCACTGGGGTCAGACAGATCAGGATATTGAGCCAGTCTGTGCAAGTGTGTGTGTGTGTGTGTGTGTGTGTGTGTGTGTGTGTGTGTGTGTGTGTGTGTGTGTGTGTGTGTGTGTGTGTGTGTGTGTGTGTGTGACTATGAGGTATTTTAGGGTTGGATGAGAAGAGTTACTGACAATCTGGCAGTCCCTCACACTGACATGTGTGTTTGATGGTACACACAGCCAGTCGTCGGACTCACTGACCCAGTGCTGACACAGAGGGTCGAGTATGAGACAACGTGCTGCGGAGGCCCACAGTTTGTTGAGGGTGGGTTAGTGGGGGCAAGGACGAGGCTGGGGGGTTGGCGCTGAGGACAGGGGTTGTGTCGAGATTTCCAGTCCTCGTGGTTGTAGGTCATGGAAATACACCCACCAAGTTGTTTTTTTGTTCCACCATCTTGATTTCACAGAAATCAGAACAATGCAATCATTTTTCCATGTTTTTAAATAAACACGCATGGGAAACAACACATTTCACGTTTCTCCAAAAATGCCAAATCTAGATATAGCGAATGTCTTTTTGGACAATACAGAATCTTTTTTTTTTTTTTTTATATCAAAACTGACTTATCCATGCACTTTGTGATTCTTGTGGTCATTCATTTCTGACCCACTGCAAATCCTCATGAAAAGCCGAGTTGTAGGCAGCAGTAACACTGTGTCCTATCTATAATAAATCATCAGGTTGAATGCAGAACAGCAGCGCTACACAGAAACAATATTTCACAGCCTTTCACTCCGAGGGCTTGGTGTAGACATTGCTAGAATCCAACTACGAACCTAGCTTTATCACAGACCCCTGCTCTTATCCCACTCACTGCCTGCCAGGTACGGTTAATGTCCATTTCTATAAGCAAAAAGATTCCAAGGAGCAAAGAGATGTAAAAGGTACAAATGAAAGAGAGAATGACTCCCTGTCAAAAGTTGAAATTTCTCTTTTCATG
Organism: Perca fluviatilis; assembly: GCF_010015445.1. Lineage (NCBI taxonomy): Eukaryota > Metazoa > Chordata > Actinopteri > Perciformes > Percidae > Perca > Perca fluviatilis. The sequence goes on from NC_053117.1 coordinate 17,008,595, forward strand.
CGCCTGAGGCTACACTTGCATCATGTAAGACTAAATAAGACTCCCTGACCATATATGTAATAAAATCACAGGGGATAGGCTGAGCTGCAAATGCTTTAAGTTACAAGAATAAAACAAAAAACTCTTCTAACTGTATTTACAACACACATTGCACTGTGTGCTTTTCCACCATATTTGAAGTATTTGTTTCATGATTGCTAAAGAATCTCTAATGATTTCACTGTCTTAGATATTTTACTAATATTTCACTAATGTATTTTTATTTTTTTTTACCGTACCAGTTTTTTCATTCTGCAGTGGCAATTTGATGCATACACATGGAACAATTATGCACTTGAAAATAACTGAGACTGCAGGTCGTTCTGACTCATACATATATACAGTATATGCCGCGAGGTGGAGTCAGGTAGCCTGATTGTCTGAGGCTAATAACAGTAGAGTGGGAGGAAGGGGTGCACAGAGGAGAAGTTAAAAAGGCTATGAGGCTTACAGTGGGTGTAGGCGGACGTCTGGGGCTAAACGCGTGTGCTGTATGTGTGTTTGGTGAGGGCACAGTGAAAGTGTAGGCACAGTGTGGTACGCTAACCCTATTCTGATAAATGTGTGGGATGTGAGGATCGTTGTGGAGCCCCAGAGCCAATCTGCCCAAGACCCTCACTGTAGCCTGAGGGCCTCCTCAGTGCCTCCCTCTACCTGCCTGTCTCTATTTTCCACTCTCCTGCTATTCAAACACTCCAGGATGGACTGAATAAAAAGGCTTTCTTGTTGTTTCAAGTGTGCGAATTTGTCAATTTTTTTTGTAGGAAATTTCACAGTTTGCAAATTGTAAAATGTTTCAACCAAATGACTGGTAATTGGCCCTGACTTGAAATATTAAACAATTAATAAAAGATTTGATCTTATGTTGCTTTGACTAACTACAGGCAAAACATCTCCAAATCAAATTCACACCCAACTAACTATTCTTGAAAAGGTAAACCAAGTCCAAACATTTTTAATGAGAGTTTTCCTAGCCATTATTACAATTCTTCTTCCGACAAGTCCATCATCAAGAGCGGCCCACATTAAGGCAAACGCACAATGCCCTCCTCTGTTGAAACTGAGAATTAGCTGCTTCGTTACAGCACAGCGAGAAGCCTCGCGACCATCACTCTGCAGCAACACTGTAATAACTGCGCTGTGCATCAACAAATAGACATTACAAAATGTGAGAAATATAGATGACACAAACACTTTGTAAATGTAATTTTTTTTTGCATTTGAACTGATGAGTGGTGCAATATACAGGGCTGGAATCAAATAAAGATTGTGAGAGAGGAAGAAGAGAGTGATGCAGAATCAGTGCGTGTGATGGAGCTGAGCAGCAGACAGAATAAGGTGGTTTTGATCAGGAGTTTCTCTGGGATAATTGTCAGGATCTGCTGTTTGGGAGATGACTGACAAAAGGAAAAATATGACAGTGGAATTTGTTGAGGAAACATGAAAATGTGTCACACATCCGTCAAAAAAAGAAATGCAATATTTATGGATTCTTGAAGAACCTCTCTCTCTCCACACACACACAAACACACACGTGAACAGACACACACACACACGCAAATTGTTAAAGTCTTCTCAGCGTCTTCTCTACGAATCATTTCGCATGTCGTCATGCGTCTCTCTAACGTAAAAGGATTAACATGCAAAAAAGGCTGTTTACATAACAATGACAAGAGTGTTTAAAAATCCACACTTCAAAACATCATTATGATAAGCATGTAAAAGTTTTAACAGAGCCTCAAGCATATGTGGGAGACCATTTTTATTCTTTTACTACTGGTAATGTTATTGATGATTAAAAAATTACAAGTACAGTACAAACACTTCAAATAATGTGTATTTCAATTCATATACATACAAATCTTTTTTTCCTTGATTAATTGTTCTCTTCTTTTTTATTATCAGAGTATATGTATATATAAAATTTAATTTAACCAATAATTTTATTTAACTGATTTGATATACGCTATTATTTTTATTCTGTTATTATTGTGTTTTTTTAGATATAATCTAATAAGCATATTTGTTTTGAAATTTTAGGTCGAGACTGTTTACACATTACACACAAACAAGCACTTGCACAACTAAACAGACCCACACGCTGTCATTGCTAATTGAAATAGAAAAAAAGAAAAAAAGAAAGAAAGAAAGAAAGAAAGAAAGAAAGAAAGAAAGAAAGAAAAGAATGCTTTTTTTTTCTTTTTTAGAGACCCCGTTGATTAATTAGAACTATCTGTCTGAAGACCTCCTGGTTAGACAACCTGTCCTCCCTCACCTCTCGTTTTCTCTAACACACACACACACACACACACACACACACACACACACACACACACACACACACACACACACACACACACACACACACACACACACACACACACACACACACACACACACACACACACACACACACATTCAGTCACAAAACACTCACACACCTACTAAGAAAACAAAACCCCACTAATCATCTGAAGCCTGTGCTTTGTAGGTGGGGCCCAGTCATTATCAGGCCTCAGCAGTGCAGGTTTTTGTTGGTTTTAGCTCTGCATCCTCAATCAATCGCTAACAGGAAGAACTTTAATCAGGGTTTTAATGCAGCTGTACAAGAGGTGGGCCGGCCCATTGTCTGGGTCTGAAAAGGTTGATCGGAGGGGAGTCCTCTCGCGTTTCTTTGCATTCACCTGCCGGGCCTTATTGGGTCTCTTTCTGAAAGAAAAGGACAAGGGAAATGAATAAAGAACACAGTGTGTCCGCTCAACCAGCCTATGGGTTAATCAAGGAGCTACTTGTCATCTCCACAGAGCCTCACAGTTCTGTCTGTTAAGCTCTCCCCTTCTCTTTCCCATGCCAATTCAGACACACTGAGGAGCTGGGACAAGACGAACAACAGCGGGCCATAACACAAGCATGAGCTAATGATATGCTACTCTGCAATCAATGTACGAAGGAGGAGGGAGTGGGGGGTTGCTGGGAAAGGGGAAAGGGGAAGGAAAGAGAGGAACAACTTTATGAATCACAGAGAAATGCAATTTTAAGAGTCTGAATATACAGTACGTGGAAAAAAGAATTACATGAAACCTAAAATAGATTCAAAAATATTGTACTGGAAAATGCGTTGGTTTTTTTGTTTAATACAAACACTAGCTACATACAAACACGCAGCAGGCCTACTCAAACTGCAGTGGAGGCTCAATTATGAAAACACTAATGCAACACACACACGCACACACACACACACACACACTTGTTTTGTTACTTGGATATTTTTCTTTGCATTTTGGTATTTTGGTAATTATTGCTCACACCTTAGCCATGCACATACACACATCTGAGCAGGAAAACAATTCAAAGACCTCCTTCAGAGATGTAAACCATGCACAACTTGCTAAGGTGACGTAAGTTTAGCCCTCACCAAGACCCTGGATTTCTAGAAAAAACTAAAAGGAATTATATTACAATTTTATCAAGACATTGCTATTTGCAAAGATGCAGTGGGGCAACATTTGCTCAGTTTCAAAGCATTTTAAATGAGGCTCTTTCCCCATCTAGTGAAAAGAGAGGGTAATTCCCATCATCCCCACAAGTGTGTTTGTGTGTGTGTGTGCTGTGCGCGCGTGCGTGCGTGTGTGTTCGGTGTTTCTCTTAAATGAACATCTAAAGACTCCCAAGAAGCAGAATTAAAAGAGGAAATGAAAGTGTTAACATAATTAAAATAAAATAATTGGAGATAAAGTAAAAGGGGAAAAAAAATGATTTGTACTGTTATCATCATATTAATTATATATTTGCTCTGCTTAATTTTCCTCACACAAAGACCACAAGAGGGCATTATTTAATCAGGGCACTGTCTAAATCTATTGCAGATTACACTGAAGTTGAAAAAATACATAAAACTTAAATTCAGATAAAGACAACAGACATACACTGTGTTTCAGTGTTTCTAATGACATGACATAATTTGCCCCATTATTATTATTATTATTATTATTATTAAGTGTATTATGTTTAAATTACCATTAAAAATTGTAACACATTTCAAAGTAACTTGAAATGCTTTTTCACAAAAGCATTTGTGAATATGAATTCAGAATTATAATTACAAAGTCTCCTTTGATGCCAAAAATGATGCCATGCCAGTCAGCCTTTGAAAATAATGGCAATCATTTTCAACAATTAAATCAATCAATTTCAATATTTTCAATCAATGTATTCCAATATTTTCTATTGCTACAGGCCTACATTTGATGAGATGAGATTGAGATGAGCAAAGGCTCAAATCAACATTTTGTATCAACATGTTTTCTGTTAAAAGTTCAACCTGACATTTATGACAATACCAGGATAAAACGCATGCAATTTGTGGTGCACAGAGGGTGCTTTGGAATTATGAGTGTACTTTAAACGTCAGATTTGTCAGACAATGTAGGCTGGTGACTAATGGCTGATCCACCTGACAAGGCTTTTTGTTGAAGTCCACAGGAAGTCTACAGGAGGCCTTCAGTGCTCTGAAAAAGGGATTGATGCACTTATAAGAATGCTCTTTAACAAAAGGGATGACGGCAATTAGGAAAACAGAAGAGAGGAGGGTGCCAGTGATTGTAGTAGGAGCACTTCAACAGCCAAAACCCAGCTTTCACACTGTCAATTAGAGAAGCAATGAAGAGCGTCAGAAAATATACCTTCTGGTGATTCATATTTTTGTTTTTATGAAATCTCTGTGGTTATAGTTACAGAAAATACGAATAGAAATATTAGTCATTTAAAAATGGATTTGTATCATTATTGTGCAAAAATGTATGCTATTTATATTAAAGAACCATGAGAAAGACATACATTGGCATTTCTTTCTCCTTTGGCTGTTGTTATATCTGTCTGTCATTATATTTGGTTTTATTTCCGGGAATAAACGAGGCATGCAAACCGTGAATCTGTCTGAGTAGAAAATTGAAAATGCCCTCGTGTTTAATTCATAATGACTGCGTTTAGACTCACTTGAGCTTGCTTAATTAACACCATTCTAAATGAGAAGAATACGCTGTATGCACATGCCGGTTTAATTTTCTTCCCTTCCGCTTTTAGAAGCTACATTTAAAAGCTTATTTGGGCTGATTTGCAGTGTTTGAGTGCTGATGTTCACAGGCACTCACTGCAGAAGGTCAGCAATTCACCTGTAAGTCGAGAAATTACCCTGCCTAATTTTTACCGTCCTTCAGGTGCAGCCTGACAGCGTCCTTTGCATTTTAATGCAGACAACCTGATTATTAAATCTTAGAGGGCTTTTTTTTTTTTTTGTCTGAAATAAATGGCTTGGGTTGCCGGGCAACCTGACTTGATCAAACATGGTCCCCCTCCCCCATTTTCGGGCTCATAATTCTCCATCTGTATTCAGGCATCTAGTTCTTAATTAGATTAAGATGCAAAACCCCCTGTGAGCAAATTCACATAGATGTATGTATCTCATACACCCGCTTTAGTGATGTACACACACATTTAAAAATGTAGCTATCGGGGAAAGTGCAAATTTTTGGGGAGGTATCTAATTTTTTATGTAATTGATGTATGTTTGTAAAGAAGAATGCATCTATTTTAAATGTAGCATTCAAACCAAAATGTTAAATTTATTGAGACATTAGGGATTACAATTGTGAACGTTTACCCTATCTCAGAAATTAAATATATTAAATTAAGTATATATATATAAATATATATAATAGATAAATAAATGTAATATTTTTTAAAAGGAAAGAAAAATGCCTCACAATTACACAATATACAGCCCACATAGTAGACACATCCATGCTCAAATACACACATACACTCCAGCTCTTTGGGAAGAAAAAGAGAACAGTGCCAACAGACTTATACATTACTCTGCAGCACACTATACATGCATCCATTTCACCCAAATGGCCCGGCTATTTGGAAAGGTGAGGACATTGCACGTTGATATAAAGGGTCATTTGGAGGACTTGCTGGATCTTTGTACGGTGAAGGATTGGACTTTCAAAAGAATGGCTGCACTTTAACATCACTCCATCTGCCCTTCTCTGCATTTCACTCAAAGCTACGGTGCTCAGAATGATTTTTCACTCCCCGGTGATTTAAATCCTGGCAGCCATTCACAAATGAACACTGAAGTTACTTTGTTTTCTAAATAAAACATTTCCATCTAAACTCACTGAGGGACCAAACCTGAAACACTTTTGCAGTGCTTGTCTTCAAGGTAAAGTTAAATGCATCATTAAATTACACTCAATTCTCACTGGTCCTACTGTGGAGGAAGAAGTTGTATGCATATAGCAAACCAAGGCCAGTTGGATTTGCCATAAAGAGCATGCCATTTTTGCTCTCCCTGGAGCCATGGCTTTGATTGAATCCTGAAATGAGTTGAAATGTCACAAATCCCTACCAATATGCTAGAAATGAAAATTGGCCTTGGGGTTTTAAGGTTCCCATTAAGGGCATGCTTAACACAGTCTGTTAAGTGCGGTTGGATTGCATCAAAAATACAACATCATTACGTGTCTCTGCGCACTCAAGCAAAATGTCCCTAAAATTCCTCGATGCTGAGGAAGTCTCTCTGAGGAAGTGCAATAGAGGTCAGGATCAGGCCTCCACAGGACTGAAGCCAGAGAAAAGCCAAGGGGCAGCTGGGTCCGAATTAAACCTGGCAACATTTGAGCAAAACAGGAGCAATTATGATGTCAAACTGGCACCAAAAAAAAGCTAGGTAAATCCTGTATTTCCCTGCAGAATGTTTGAGATATGAAAAAAAAAAAAAAAAAAAAAAAAATATGAAATCACGTTCAAACTGGAGTGCAGAAGCACTGATGTCTGAACACTAACATGTAAAACTGGCTTTTCATCACAATCTTCCTTTATATATACACCACAGTACATCTGGCTGCTTTTATGTCAAATTATATATGATACCATCTGCAATGTCTTGTTTTATTAGAAATAATAAACTCTTCCTCTACATCAGGATCTGCTTTCAGGTTGGTAATGCCTGTCTTGCTCTGAATACACTGATTTGATACAACCATCCTCCTTCGTCTCTACTCCTCATCGCTCAGGTAGCTGTGTTTTCAGGAAACAGGGAAATGACTCTCCTCGCTGCTTAGTATTCACGTCACGTAAAGTGGGTCTGTGTTCCTCATTTAGTTCTGTACTGTACAGCTGGGGAGCTGTCCGGCGTGCGGCGGCAGTATGCAAATGACTCCGGATTTGAATGGAGATGGAGGTAGACACAAAGCTCAATTAGAGACAGAGAGGGAGAGAGAGATGGTGGGGGAGCTTTGAGTGTCTGGAGGGGAGGGGGAGGGGGGAAAAAAACATTGGCTGCTTAATGCCAACCTGAGGAAACCAATGTACGGACACATTCAAACACAAAGGCACACACACTGATGTGAATGCACTTAAATAGCCAAGCAGATTTGTACATTCTTCAGACAGGCAGCGGTTCTCTGACGGGCTCAGACAGCTCAGCTCTGTCATGTGTTTCGGTCACACCAATCACACAGAATATCCCACATCGTCCATATCACACATGTCATCAAAACAAAACAAAAAGGTATCAGGCAAGCACAGGTGCACCTCCTCTTTTGTTTAAAGCCCATGCGCAAAAAAGTAGGTATAAAAGGGGATGGTGGCCATTTTGTTCGTGGGTGTTAGCCGATGCCCAGTAAGCAGTACATATCACCTGACCCAGCGCCTGCATGACTGTCCTTGGAGGAGTCTCTGACATCAGCACTGCCACTCCTGGTTGCCACGGCAACTGCAGCGCAATGGGGGGAGGGGGGGGGGGAGGGCGTTGGTGCTGGATAGAGGGCAGAATAATTAATATGCACATATAGGGAGTTTGAATCAGGATTTAATTGTATTTGTTGGTGTGTGAAGCTGAAATGGATGGAACGCTACAGCAAAAACGGGGAATATCAGAGAAGGGGGAAAAGAGATTAAGCGAGCTCACTGGTCAGATAAATCATTTGCATCGTTGTCAAGGTTATTTTCAAATGATTTCCTTTCATACAAGAAAGTAACTTCAGAGATGAGACGGTGGGGAGGTGGGCTACTGGGTGGGGATTATCTTCCTCCTCTTCCTCCACAACATTATCATCATCATGAATAGTTTACAAAGCCAAGGTGATGCTTCGCCCAGCATAAATCCGTCAGTCAACGGCTGACTTTGTGTCCATGAATTGCAATAATTTCAGCATGCCCGGAAAGGTTTTCACATGCAGCTGAGAAATAAGAGACAGGAGTGCAGACTTGACTCTGGCTGGATGAGACTAACTTGATCAGGGAGGCTCAGAGATCATTCAGCTGATCTGGTGATGCCACCAAATCACTCTGATTTTCCATTAAACACTGCCTGTCAGATTATATAGGGACAACCTTTTTTTTTCACAGACATACTCACTCACGCCTGACCTAACATTTTGTCTCGCTCTCTTCCAAACCACAGCTCTCACACACACTCACTGCGATACACACAGAGAGTTTAACTTGCTGCCTCGGTTTCAATATAGCATCCAAGCATTTCTTCTGTAAATAAAGAGACTGCAAGCTGCATGGATTAACTGACAGAAAATTCAAACATCAATGTAACAAAATACATATGTTTTAAGATATTCTAACACAAGATAACAAAAAAAGAAAAGACAAAAATGTGTCATCTACACCAGCACACTGCGGAATTATGCGAAATAGCAGAAGGAAAAGTGTTTGGTTATACTGACAACTCAGACGTATATGCACACAGTCGCTCACGCACACACGCAATCATATACACACGGGCGCACATACAGTAGGCTACACGTTGCAATGGTCTCATCAATAATGCATCGGCACTTCATGTTTATGCAATTGACAGGGCAAGACCGAGCGATGGATACTGTAGATGTAAACCTGGCGCACACTGAACGTAGGCTGTAGCGTTTTACATCCTATCACAGACAGAGCTCAGACATTAAAGTTCAAATCGTTTCCGCCTGTAGAGAAAGAGATTAAGATAATAAAACAGTCCTCAGCACATACCTGTTAAAGCATTATTTCTTTGATTCTGGTTTATGCAGGCTTGAAGGGCTTCACGATAACACCGCACTAAGGAAATAAAACTGTAGCTGTGGTGATATGCAAATTAACGGCTCCCGCTGAATGCAAGGGCATTTATTATTCATAAATTACTCATGTTTATGCAAATTACGGTATACGGAAACACAGGTGGGGGTTGAGTGGCTCCACCTAAACATACTGTGATTCAATTTCTGTTAGGCTATGCTCTTCATTTAAAATGAGCCAAATCCAAGAATTTGACCAACATTGGTCATGAAGCAACTATTCTGAAGTTTCAAACAGGTATTGAGTGAGGAAGTGGAGGGAACTGTGCAAATCAAAGCAGGCTTGGGTGAAATCCTGATAACTGGTTGGCTAATGTATGGACAAATAGTCTTACACACCATGTAATTATATGGTGTGTAAGACTATTATATATAGGGCCTTGTGGATTAACCTCATTTATCTATCTATTTCATTTTATTTTTCAAGAGCAGGTTGGTTGTCTAATGTTTCTCCAGATGTGGGACACCCAGATGGAGTCCTTTGCATAAGTGGTGTAATTTTTTGTCAAAAATGCAAAGTTAAATGTTTTTAATCAAAATGCTTTGATAAAAAAAATTAAAAGAAATAGATAGCCTAAGCTAACTTTAGTATTAAGTAGGCCTTTGTAACGTATAGATTACAATAGTGTTGGAGCCAGATACCTTTGCATTTATTTTTTAAATGAATGCAATCCCAAACCTATACATTTGTGTGTGTGTGTGTGTGTGTGTGTGTGTGTGTGTGTGTGTGTGTGTGTGTGAGTGAGAAGCCTATACTGATAAATACATTTCTTGTGCGTACTGTATCCTAATTTACGGTACTAGCGCGTCATCAAAACGGGACAACATTGACGCAAGAGAGTGGCGACGCGCATCAGTTTTATTATTGCTGGTGTATGTTTTCGTATTTTTTTTTCCATTTTAAGTTTCACGAGGAATTGAAGAGGCGGTTTTGTACACAGCAGACTACTGCTTCATTACACCATCGTCGTCGTCGACGGTATCCGGTTTTTTTTTTGGGACTAGCGTACATTTAGACACGTATAAAGTGAATTAATGCTAGTGCAAAGTTGTTCCACTGTGAGCAACAACTCTTAGCGTTACTGTCGCTGTTGCTGTTCCTTCGCCCTGCAGCCATGTTCCACAACAGCTCACAAGGGAAATACTGGATCTTTAAAAGTGACAACGAAGTGGAGCAGAAGCGATACAAGGCCAACCAGAAATTCCGTAACAAGATACTAGAAAGTGGGAAGGTAAGTCAAGTTAGTAACGTTACGTTACACACACAAAAAAAAAACAACAGCAAACGATACGAGAACAAAAGTCCAATGTGTGACCGTTCCCTTCACCTCCTCCCGCCTCTCCGTCTGGCTCAGCCTGGGGTGAGCGAGTCCAAGTTCCTGGAGCGTCATGAGGAAGACGTTTTATTCCGACACTATGAGAAGAGGATGCTGGACTTCTGCAATGCTTTCAAGCCTACAATGCCCAAGTCTGTTGTGGTATGTGTGTGCTTTCTTTACATCTGTATGGGAACAATATATTTATATAATAATAATAATAATAATATATATATATATATATATATATATATATATATATATATATATATATATATATATATATATTACTGCCGGAAGTTATCTGACCCGTGTGTGTGTCTCACCTGTGCAGGGAACAGCTATCATGTACTTCAGAAGATTCTACCTGAACAACTCCATTATGGAGTACCACCCTAGGATTATCATGTGAGTACACATATGTTTGAGGGGGGATAAAATAAGCAGGCATTTCCAAAGCTTAAAAGAACAATTAGTCCTAGCTTTAGATAGTAGTGGTAGGATCCAGTTATTGAATCAACACATGAATTAATAAATTAACTCCATTTGTGTGTTCCAAATGCTGGGAGCAATATTATTTGGAGCAGATGTATACGTAATATTACCAACATATCTGTGCTTTTTGTTATCATCCGTAGTTTTAAAAATGGTGTGGACATGTGGCTTGCCAGTTCCCAATATGTTATCAGATCCTCTCAGCTGTAGCCTGGTTTCTGGACCTCTAAATGGCCGGCGCCCACATCTGCAATTTGATTCTAAACACGATGGCAGTGGCGTGTAATTAACTGGCAACTAGGGCTGAGGGGAAGAAAGAAAAAAGAAAAAAAGTACTGATCTATGTTGTCTGTATGTATGCAACCTATTTGAAACTCCCCTTCCTGTTTTCAGGCTGACATGTGCATACCTGTCCTGTAAAGTGGATGAGTTCAACGTGTCCAGCACCCAGTTTGTGGGCAACCTTGTGCAGGAGACCCCCGCAGGGCAGGAAAGGGTTCTGGAGCAGATCCTGGAGTATGAGCTGCTGCTGATCCAACAACTCAATTTTCACCTGGTGGTGCACAACCCCTACAGACCGATGGAGGGCCTGCTCATCGACCTCAAGGTAGGGCGATTTCTGGAGAGCTTCAAATATTATTCGTGTACTCATAAAATGTCATAACTAGCTAACTAAATAATAGGGGTGGGGGAGGGGGAAAAAACAATCGCACATCGTGTGTATCGAGAATTTTTTTTTTGCGACGTTTTTTTTTAATTGATTCTTTTCCCTTGAATCTGTATTTTTTATTTATTTATTTTTTAACAAGGATTTACCTTAATATTTTCTGTTCATACGGTACCTACGACGGCGACTACATCATATCCGTTTCCAGCTAAACAGAGCGAAAGCAGAAAATGCAGAAACGTCCATGTTACGTACTGCTATACAAATGAAATAAATGTCAGACTGACTGACGTGATGTGCATTCTTTTTGGAAAACTAGTTTTCTAGAAATGTCTCATGATATATTGTCTCTACAAGTGTGTTATTCAACTTTTGTTTTTGTTAAAGAAGGAAAAGGTCATATCCATAATACTATCGAATCGCAATACTTCTAGAATCACAAATGAAAATCGCAATACAAATCGAATCGGCACCCCTTCATCGTGAAAGAATTGAATCGGGACAAAAGCATATCATCCCATCCCTACTAAATAGTTGACATTTTTTGTCCTGTCTCAATGAACTATGTCCTTTTTTAAAAAAAATAAAAAAATAAAATACATTTCATCTCTCAGACAAGATACCCCACACTGGAGAACCCTGAGTCACTGAGGAAGAGTGCTGATGACTTTCTGACACAGGCGACCATGACAGACGCAGGACTGCTGTTCCCCCCCTCTCAGATCGCTCTAACAGCTATACTGAACAGCGCCTCGAGAGCCGGTCTCAGCATGGAGAGGTGGGTCTATAGACGTGCTCCGGTTCAAACAAGGAACATTGCTAAGTGTGAATTTTGATGAGTAGATTTTGATTCACTGCATGACATTTCCTTAAATACTCAGCTGCCCATCATTTACTCATTTGTTTGTATTGCCATTAAAGGGAAAGGTGCGACCAGAATAAAAAAAACAAAAACCCTTCAACTGAAATGTCACTCAAGAAGAACTGTTAGCGTGCGAATGAAAAATGATGCTTCTGTTGGTTGTTTCCCACGCCTAGCTACCTGACTGAATGTCTGGGACTGAAAGAGGACAAAGAGACTCTGTCAAAGATGTACGACTCAATGAGACGTAAGTAAACTGCACCTCCAGTGTGACGCCACGAGATGGCGATGTTGAGTCAATCTTAGAAAGATGCAAAGGGCAAGTCTTATCTGACATTTTAAGTAAATGTTTTCTCTGTTCATCCAGGGATGAAAACCCTCTTAAAGAAGTATGAACTTCCCAAACCAGAGGAGGTGAACGCTTGCAAAAAGAAGTTGGAGAGGATTCATGCTGAATTTGCCAGTTCGAGCAAGTAAGGAGATTAAGTCAGATACTACAATATATTGTCCCACTATACACTACCGATAGCCGCTTTCCGACCAAGTAGTTACAGGAACGTAGTTATAGGAAAAGTCCACTTCTAAGCAGATCTACTAACTACTCTCCCCCAAAACTGTTTTTTTCCATTTGCATTCACACTGGCCAAGTGGCCATAGGGACTATAGGAGGGGTAAGGGAGTGATGCAAGCACGGCAACGGTCTTTGTAGCGTTAAAATCAGAAAACAAATACACCAAAAAAAGTATGAACTAAATACTAAATCTAATGTGTATATAGCATATTTGTCATAATTTAGGACGAATATGCCACAAAGTGCCACTTCTTCCATTCATGGCGCTTCTCAACTCCGAAAACTTTGAAGCAAATTGTCAATTCAGCATAAATATTCGCAAGAATGCCTATATTCGGAATCTACAGTTCATTTCTCGCGTAAAAACGTTGTCAGAAGTGAATTTAGTGATGAATAATATGGCGAAAATAGTTAAAATTGTCCCGTTGTTGGTCTGTCTGTACTGGAAACCCGACCCTCTCCATGCTAAAAAGGTAACAGCGAAACCGACCCTGCCCTGAAGTAGGAGCTGAAAGAGTTACAGGAACTGCAGCCAGAGGGACTTAAAAATCCCCAAATCGGTCCAGTCGGAACACGAGAAAAAAACAAAGAGTTCTAGGAATTTTATGTTCTAGGAACTGCAAAAATCCCTCCGGTCGGAAAGCGGCTATTATAAAAGTCAGAATGTGTGACTTTATTGTGGAGAAAATGGAATGTCTTATCTAGTCCTTTTTATATTGAGACAGAACTAGTATAGTGTAAATTTTGACACATTTTTAGTTTCAGCAGTTAATGTTACAATACCTATGTGTGTCTGTGTGTGTGTGTGTGTGTGTGTGTGTGTGTCATCGCCACTTCTATCGCCCACACCCCAAGTAAGCGACTCAAGTTTTCCGTTGTCATACATAGCAACAGTCTTTATTTTTAGCCAGGTTGTCGTATCTAAGATGCAAAAGGTTCAAGGTTCAGTATAAGGTAGAAAAATAAAAAGGAACACATCATCAGTTGTATGAAATACAGAAAGCAAGTACAACAGCACGCCACATTCCTCCCTACATCACCCATACCATGTAGCACAGCTGATCGTGGTATCGCTGATGAGGAGACGTTTAGGCTCATTCGGCATCACGTATCGGTCGCCAGCGGTCTGTTAACACTTGGTGAGGTCGGTGAGGTCCGTGGTATCTTTTTAAGTGCAACTACAGTAAACAGTTTGGTAAACTCTTGAGCTATGACAGGCACAGATTCAGACTCTGCAGCTGCTCCAATCGTCAGGAGGCACACAGGGCCGGCCCCTTATGACTTTGAAGTTGAGAAATCTGTGCGTGGCATGCCTTCTCAGGATGAGTCTATATGAAAATAGTCGGTGCAGAGGTGTACTCAAACGCCACCTGTGATGGCAGGACAGCAAGAGAGACTGCAAATGCAATGAAAGCTTTTGTTCACACCCCCAAGGCTCATGGATGTGGATGGGGTGCGCAGGTGATGTTGGTTAGAGCAGCATATATGTAGGCCCACACGCTACTGTATAGCAGGATCCATTCAGGGTTAACACATGCACAGGACAGGTTACAGAGATCTCCTACACACTCTTAGACTATCTTCCAGCTCTGTTCAGCTAGATCATACACAAAACACCTTTTTTTTTTTTTTTTTACTTCAATACAAGCCTAAGTATATAATATCAACAAACAAAGCATTATATAAAAATGTAACAAGTGGTTCCAGTGCTGCGTGGTAGTTTATGCACAAAGACGGTGGAAGTCATTAGTGGTTTAAAGGATGAGCTCGTAATAAAACCAGGTGAAGTTGCCGCGCGGACGGTGTGTAGAAAGGGGAGTTAAGGCTTGTGTCATCTTGGAGAGAGGTGCTGTGTTTAAAATTCCCTGATGACGGCAGAAAACGCTACTTCAGTACTTTGGATTGCGTCCCCGGTAATCCTCGCAAAAGGTTTTGTCCAAGGAAAGGAGCGGCCGATCAGGGTGCCACATTTGTCCGGTTGTCATCGTCAATCACCGATCGTAACCAGTCAAACTGAGGGAGTGGCAGGCATACCGGGGTAAAAGAAGGGCAGACATGTCTGCAGCAGACTGTATCTCAGGTCCATCTTCATAGAAATCATCCTCTTCAAGGTCTTACGCGACAAGGCTTCTTATCAAGTTTTTTATCAGTTCAACACACGGTCTGTGTCTGAAATATTTTGGGGCTTTGGAAGGACAGTTTTCAGATATGCAGCATGTGGTTTCCCATGGAGAACAGCCATATTGTGTTTGAACTGTCAGGAATCTAGGCCACATGCTTATAAATACAAACTGACTCAAGTCTTCGGTCGGGCACCTCATGGGATGAGGCCTCACTTTGGCTGGCTGGCTGTGCGGTCTGACTACCACACTTTGATTCTCGGGTAAGGGTGTGTGGTGGTGGTGGTGGTGGTGGTGGGGGACGATCTGTAAAACTCACATTACCTGGATGGCAGCAGCCAGTGACATGATGGTGCACTCTGTCCTGTAAGATAAAGTGGACATGTTTGTAAAAGGCACAAGCTTGGAGAATCACTTAACTTAAAATGCTAGGTGTGTATGTTTTTTTTATATATATATATTTTAATTCTCACACATGGCATGAACTAGTCTAAATGAAGTTGCATAACGATTGAAAATGAAGACATGGGAAACTACAACTACTATTGGTGATCATGAAGGTGTAATATAAAACTAGATTCCACATTATCTATATACTACCTTAATGAGTGTTAAATGGACTTGAAGGGGTTGAACAGAATGAACAATGTTCACCAACAGTTACGGCTTGCAAAGAGAAGTTCCGATTCAGTTATCCTAAACTTGCCGTTTTGTTACACGGTGACTGAACTGCTCTTCGTAAAATTACTTTTGTATTGCAGCAAACGAAAGAGAGGATATGAAGAAGACGGTCATGTAGCAAAAGAACCGCGTTTAACAGAAGAGGTGAGACAGTATTTTGCATTACACACTGACATTCTGACAGACTTAGTTCAAATACATCATTCTTGTAAAATCCTTCTGAAATTAACTTTTTTTTTTTTTTTCATTGCAGGAATGGACTGATGAAGACCTGGCATGAGCATTTACCCCAAAATGGTTTTGGATTTAAAGTTTGAAGTTAATTTCAATATTAAACTGTCAAGGTTGGATGACCAAGCCATTATGTAAAGCACAATGGAGTGTCATAGACAGTTACACAGTTGCATATGTGTACATGTTATATTTACTTTCTACGGGATATTGTAGAAACTCGAGTTTGCTTTTGTCCTGCAGTAAGAATAAATATATTTTTCTACATTTTTGTCTTGCTCTTTCTGCAGTTAATAAATGTAACAAAGCCACATGATACTGTGTGCATACATTTCTCCACCTTTGTCAGGGGACAATGAATGACTCAATCTACTTTACAAAAACTGTTTAATAAGTGCATGCATGTCTGATACAGTCCGTACTATTGAAATTTTTTTTACTGCTGTAAACAATTTCATTTTACTTGGTTTCTCTGATTATGTGTCTTGTCTGGCATTGAGAAGTTTCAAAAAAGACTTAACCAAATAATCAAAAAAAATAGCTGATACAATCGGGAAAAAAAAAAAAAAAATGCAGCTCATCTCACTTATATACTCATGATTCCAGCAAGAGAATTTATTAATATAAAATAACCATATTTTTCTGAAAGACTTTGTTCCAATCTAGAAAACAAAGAACAAAACAAATAGACAGAAAAGCTTTGTGGATATTGTCA
Source organism: Perca fluviatilis (assembly GCF_010015445.1). NCBI lineage: Eukaryota > Metazoa > Chordata > Actinopteri > Perciformes > Percidae > Perca > Perca fluviatilis. Next base: position 17,025,417 of record NC_053117.1, read on the forward strand.
CAACCAGAAATGCTAGTTTTAGCAATTTGTGGATATTGTCACAACCGTAAAATAAATCAGTCAATTACAGTATAAAAAGCATTATCGCTCATAATCCAGTTACAAGAAAAGGTCACTGCGAGAACTAGCTTTTTCAGGTCAGTTTCCTCATATTGAAAAGGGAGGGGGGGGTGGGGGGAATACACTTTGGCAACCTGTGCTATCAAAACACATCGTGAGAAGAAAGAAACTCTTGAAATCTTAATATTTGGCCCTCGTGATGAAGGGAATGAAATGTACCCATGTCAGATTTGTGAACACAGTTCATAAGGGGGAATCTGCTTCCTGTGCATACAGTGGTCAGTCACTGGTGCAAGTTGGTTCTCTATTTGTGTTTTTAAGTACTGTGTTGGTTGTTGTACTCAGCAGCGGTTGTTGCATAGCTCTCTGGTGGTGAACGGGACAAGATGGTGGGTGGGTGGGGATGGGCGGGACTACTGGAGGAAGACGTGATGAAGGGGTTGCCATGGTGATGAGGGTAGAGCATGCTAGGTCTCCTCTGCGCTGCACTCCGGTGGAGGATGGGAAGATGGGAGGAGAGGACGAGTGCAGTACTACCTGTTGCTGTTGGACATGGCATACTGAGCCTGCTTCTGCTGGAGCAGCTCTGTGATGGCCAGCAGCTTTTTCAACACATGCTGCAGAGAGGAAACAGGAATTAGATAAATCCTCTGAAACAGGACGCCATAAATTGTCCTGTGCGTGCACAGCAGTGCATCTCATCAGTCTCTGACCTGCTGTGCTCCCCTCTCGTTGCTCAGCGTCCGGAGCTCGTCCGAGTGCGTGGCACAGACCTCATGCAGCGCAGCCAGGTCCCGGGACAGGTCCGTCCTAAAGTGCTCTGTGGCTTCAGGGAGGTCAGGGACGTTCTACAAAACACAGTGGACACGTTTCTAAGCTTGTGAAGTTTAGTCGGCAGTCAGGGTCGGCAAGGAAGAATAGGACACTTCTGATGATTTGATCGGAAGGCAAAGAATGTTACTCACCCCCAATTCATCCAGAAACATGATCATCCTGTGTTTGTTGTTTTTGATGAAAGGGTTCACCCCCTCCATATAGGGCTCCTGTTTGAGGATAGAACAACTCTTTGTAGAATGAGTTTATCATAACTTACAGCAGACATAACAAATACCATTGCAAATGACTCCACTGATGTATAGCCGCTGTCAAAACCAACATTCCTACTCAACTGCATGCTATTGTTTCAAGTACATCATCCTCACCTTAGCACCGAATTCAACCAGGTTGGCCAGGTTCTGGACAGACTTAGCCACCAGTGTGAGGGTCCTGCCTGCTGCTGAAGATGGAGGGTCTGCAAGAAGAGAGGGTAGTATGAAACACACATTCTAACATTGTCACATGGCAAATAGGGGGATTTTGTGTGTTTTTCAACAGATGCTTACCAGCAATGATGTTAAACAATCTGGGGTTGAGGATGGCAGGACAGATGAGTCTTAGAAAGACGAAGCCACTGGAAGAAGAATAGATGGAAGTAAGTTGGACTGAATAAGAACTAACGCTAAATAACGTGCTAAAATTAAAGTTGTAATTCTAATGGGCAGTTAACACAGACAAAAAAGTTACGTTGACAGCTTTTCAACTCTCAAAAGACGTGTGTCCAACATTGAGAATTTGCGTTTCTTTACCTTACAACTCTGGTTCGCATGGTGGTGTTGGTGGGCCATTTCTGCTGCACAGACTTCTGCAGACAGCCATAGATGAACCTCAATGTCCTGGATGGGTCATCATCACAGAGAGACAATGGGTTTATTAGACCTTTGGCTTTGTATTTCTGCTTGAACAGCCAGTTCTGAGTGATCTACCCAGGACACAGAACAACACCGTGTGTGAGTGTATGTGGGTTTGCTCTTACGGCGGTAGGATCTCGGCAGCCATGAAGATCTTCTCCACCAGCTCGGACAGGATGTTGAGGAGATGAGCAAGGTTCAGGTTCACATCCTCATTCTTTTCCAGTTTGGAAGGGTTCAGCTTAAAAGCAAAAGATAGAGAGAGACAGAAGCAGGGGGGAAACAGAAAAACAAATGACGATTAATTAAGAGGAGTTCATTCAAATTCACAATACATGATTGTGAAACATGAACTAAAAAAATAAATTCATCCCATTCTACAGTAATGTTGATACATTGTGTGCGTTGGGTAGATGTGGATCAGCCACTGGTAAATGTTTTTCTGAGTTTGTCTTATTTTTAACACAAGAGAAGTTAAGAAAAACACAAAAGCTTATGCGCTGGCTAAAAATGCATATCGATGGGTGTATGAGCTCTCTAAAGGCGCTGACACACCAACCCGATTATCGGCAGTCGGACAGTCTGGCGAGGTCGGTGACTCGAGTCGGTTCGGTGTGTTCCGTGCCGTCGTCAGTCGGAGGAGCCGTCGGTGTTCATTTTGGCCGATTTGACTTGTCGGACTCAATGACCAATCTGATTGGTGGAGTGCTAGCCCTTGACTAGCGAATCAGTGCACGAGAAAACCGGAGCTGACAACGCCAGTATCTTCTTATTACTAGCCATCGTATTTTCTTCCGTTCAGCGAGTAATGACAACAAAGATCCTTCTTGACTACTATTAACACACTGATGAAAACGATGACTGCCTACAGTGTGCTCTGTGTTTACTAGGTCTAGGGAGATGTTCCGTCATTTCCGGTGTCGTTTCGGTGTGTTCCGAGGCACTTTTTTTGACCTTGGGGAGCCGACTGATCAGTCCGACTGCCTTTTTTACCATCGGGTTGGTGTGTCAGAGCCTTATGAACTGCAGAGTGTTTTAAATAATAGTGATTTTGACTAAGGCTCACAGAGCGGCCTCGGCCTCAGCCTGGTTGATGCTGTGTCACTTTATGTTTTTCGGCCAGGCTTGCAGAGCGACTGCACCGATAGGATACATAAATACCATGTGCTTTTTAACCGTGTACCACAGATACTAGCAGCGGAAAATAGGTTAGAGACTTGTATTGCTGTGTGTAAGAGAGAAAAACCCTGTGTAGGTCTTTACCTCGCAGGACTGTTTGCTCTCCATGATCCTGAGGATGGTGTCTTTGAGAGCATGGTGGACAAACGGTGTGGCTGTGGCCTTCATGTACTGCTCCATCAGCGTGCTGGCCAGTGTGGTCGCTCTGAACAATGTTGTGGCTTCGTCTGGTAGCAGTGCACAAGCAGAGAAGGTTATGCAAGTGTACGCGCACATGGGTGTACATGTTTCTGGCTGAAGCGTCTCAACGAACAACCAAAACATTAAAGCTGAACGCCTGTAAAACACTGCAGACTGAGGTGTTGCTATGCAAAAGGATTCAAGGTTTTAGCACCAAGTTACATTACATTTTACTCAACATTAATATACTGTGGGTTCCTTGGGTAAAATGTGTGCAGATCCATTATTTCAGCAATGCTTGTTTTTACATCACTTTTTTTTGTTATTATTGCTTGCTTTCTCACCCTCCATGTTAATCTCTCTGTCGTTGAGTGTCCTGAGTAGAGGGGCTTCAGCCTTCTCGTGCCTGAAGATCCGCAGAAGAAGTCTTGCCAATAAGGTGCGGTCCTGACCACACACATGGGCCAGACCGTAGATGACGTGGAACTCTTTCTGCAAGATCATCTGCAGGGGACACACGACAATGATATCATTGTCATTTTAAGTGAATAACAGAGCAGCAGACAGTTAATGGAAATTGCAATCAAAAAACCCTTTTCGGCCGATCAGACCTCTTTGAACTCGCTGTACTCCTCTTCGGGCATGATCTTCTCCATGGAGTAGCGGGCACGTACACGTAAAGAGCCCGGCTCGATGCCCTTCAGAGGCACGTGGGAGCTGAGGGGGAACCACTCATCAATCATCTGGCCCTTCTGCAGACGATTCAGCTGGCAACGCATGAACACTGCGAGGGAGAGAGATTGAGGCGTGAAAAGGTGGGAGAGATGTCAGTTGTGAAATGAAACAAAAGGAGATAAGGTGAATGCAGAGACCTACAGAGATTACATTTGTTTTAAAATGTGCAAATGTACTTACAGATGTCACTTTCTTTGCTCTTTTTTGTTTTGTTGCTCAGGCTGATTTCAAATCTGTTGATTTCACTCGACAAGTCACTGAAACAAAAGATAAATATATTCTATCACTCTGTAAACCAGTAGAGATAGGTTGCTGGAAATGTGAGTTGGATAACAAAGTGAGAAAGAGCAGTGGAAGAATCCAAGATAGGACAATATTCACATTCAAATATGTGATAGACTCACTCAAAGATAAACTCCTCTGTGAAGACTGGGTTCTGCCCCTCCCTAGGGTGTGTTTTAGCCACCTGGACGCTGTTCAGGTAGATGTTACAGTAGGGGTTGGTGAAATACTTCACTGGCAGCTTGTGGGCCTCCTCCACATACAGCACCAGGCTGCTCACCTGAGAGAAAAAATAAATAAATAAAGGATTAAGCATGCAAGACATACGCAGCAGATAGCATTCATACATATGGATGGGTTGTAATAATTGCTGAGCATATTCAATAATATTCTGAACTAAAAATGTATACAATAAATCGAAAACAGTTAATGAACACAACAAAGGCAAAATCTTAAGAGTTGTTAATCTGCACTTCTTCTACAGCATTTCCAGCCATTACCATCCACTCCTGATGATCCTCTACAGAGAATCTGATCTTTCCCGTTCACAATCTGTCTGTCTTGTCTCACAGAGAAAATAAAACATGCATACAGATATATATTCTTTGCCTAAGAATTGCTAATAGTTACTCATTTGTTCATAATCCAGCTATAGACTAAATGAACTTAAAATAAACCTTATTGTCTTGACATGCCATTTGGGAGTGTGACCTTGTTTACCCATGTTTGAAAGAAAAAAGTACTAGAATACAAAGGCAAGTGGTTAGGTTCGACGGTACCTTTATCACCAAGATTATGTCTATTTGGGGACCAAACAGAAATGCCCAATATTTCAAAGTATGACTCCACAGCGATAAAGGTTGGGGTGGTCACGGCTGCCCGAATTATTCTCAGATTATGGAAAAGTAGATCACCCCCGGATATTAAAAAGTAGATGGAATTTATGTTTGAAAGTATCGTATGAATACATGTTAGCTAGGGTCAAGTGATGATGGAAATTTTAAGAGGGCATGGGACAGTGTTTTTGCTTAGGGCACCTCTGAGACAGGGTAATGCCTTGGTTGTACAGTTCTAACTGGTAGAGGTTTATTTTGGAATTTCTAAATATGTTCATGTATCATAGGCCTTTGTACATCTGGTAACCAAATGTAAGGATGCTGTCGGTTTACCGTATGTATACCTAAGTAAATAAAAACTTTAATGACAAAAAAAAAGTAAAACAAACGTATTTAAGGGATTGCTAGGCATGAAGCCTTCAAAAAATTGAGTTGAGCCAAGTCGTGTGGGAAAGGTGTAATTATGCAGTAAAATGATTGACTTATCTTACAACGGCAGTACAATTAACTTGCTCAATGTGTCACAAGCCAGCCATGATATGCCAAGTAGTTTTAATAAATGCATTTAGCCGCTTCAGACCTTTCAAACTATTTAAAGGCTTTCTAATCATGTGGCTTCCCTATCACAGTTATAATCAACTTTGATTCATTCTGAATGTCAAATGTTAAACTTACTAATTGCTGGTGGTCTTACGCCTGAGCGATAAAAACATTTTTACTGGCTTGTTGGATATGATCCATCTACTGCTTTACTTTGTCTACATGACCACACGCTGATGGAATACGTACCTGTCGAAGCCTTTTGTTGGAGGTCGGCTGAGTGGTTTTCCTTAAGTTACTGCAGAAAGTTTGAAGGCATTTCATCCAATCCTGCAAATACAGACACTGTCAAAAACCCTTGTAAAACATGGTTGTCATGGGCTCTCTCTCCTTAACAACTCATAACACTAGAAACTGTTCACACAGTTTGTACTTGATTATAAAAAAAATGACATCAATCACATACAAAGGTCCTGATAACCACTGTAACTAACTATGTAGTAGTCCTCTGTATCAGAAAGTATAAGAAACAGTTTGGGCTGGAAATGTATTTCTTTTTTTAAACAACAGGAGTAGTTCACAGTGTTGAGAGTCATCCTCAAGACAGAACACAGACTTTTTGGAGCATCTTGACTAAATAGATGTGCATGTGCTTCTACTGTTTGACGAGACAGTTATCAGTGGCAGGGCGGTGCTGAACCTCTTATTACCTGTGCCTGCTCTGGAGCCTCCCCCGCAAAGTAGAATATGTACTGTTCCTCACTAAAGTGCTGGACCACAATCTGGAAACAGTGTGGCCTGAAAAAGTAAAATAGACAAGAAGATGTCAAATTACTTTGTACTGTGTGATACATCATTTTAAAGAAATTGCCTTCATGTGGTGTCTGGGTGACTGATCATTCAGAGCTGAGTGACAGTACTTCCTGCCAACTTTACTGAATTAGACCAAGAGCAATTTTTCGACATCTCACCTGCCAAACAGACTGTCATGCACACCATACACGGAGCACACGCTTAGGTCAATCAGCCCTTTGGGTTTGGTGGCCCTTTTCTCGCTCTCAAAGTAGATGAGCTGGGCATCGTTACCCTCCAGGATGAAGTAAAGGTTCTTCCATCGTTTGCCTTTGCCTAAAGGCGAGAGGAACCACAGAAATGTTTATTGTAATGGTAGATCCTGACTGACATGACAACAAGACAAGACCGAGATAGTATTAATCATGGTATTACATGGGGGCTACTGCATGTCCTTATTAAAATGATATACAATGCCGATGTTACATATATACCTTTGTTGAACTGGAGGTAGCCTTTCTTGACAATGTTTTTGTAGAAAGCATCTTTTGTTTTCCGTCTGATAGTGTTATAAATTTCTCTCCCATCCACTGTGTCAGTAAGAACTTGTTCCTGGTGCTGTAGTGAATATAAAAACAAAATCAATCATTGACACAACCATCAAATCAACTCCATTCAAAGGGCCAGCTTACATTAAATATTTTCTTTTAAATGAAGTGCTATATCTATTGCCCCAGAGAGATGTTCTGCAAAATATTCTCTTCAGAATTCAGCATTTACTGTTTGTCCAAAGTGGTATGCGCTGACCTCAATATTTGTATATTTTGCATGGCAGTAAGGGTATATTCAATATGAGTATTTAAATCTTATCCAACCCCTTAAATTGTTAAATGCCATCCCATTAAGGCTCAATAATGCTAATATACATTTGTACGTACCTGCACTGAAACCGGCTCTTTCAGGTTGTAGCCCTCGACAATCTGCTCTTTCTTGTAATGGTCGATAATGTCATCAACACTGCCAGCGAGGGAGTGAGAGCAAACAAAATGCAGCACGTTAACTGCAAGTCCAAATACACAGTACACGCTGGCTACGACTTAAAAAATGCTATAATTAGCATATCATTTATCTTGATATTATTCTGTTATAACGACCGCTGAAGGCAGGCACATTGACAGACATACCTGTTGTAGTACCTCCCCCCCATCATGTACTGATTTGTCGGGGTGGGGGAGATCTTAAACCTTTGGATGTTTTCATTGGTGCGAAAAAAGAGGGAGTAGTCCCCAGGTGTGTTGTCTGATGGTCGGACTAGAAAACCGCACACCTGGCCAACTATGAAATGAGAGGCGGCAAAACAATCAGAGCGAGGGAGAAAGACAGAGGTTTTAGTGTATGCTCAGCATTGTATTTTGATAAATGGAGTTCACAACTCATTTCTGACAAATACAATGCACAATAACGTCACAAGTGATTAATAATGTTCGCCTAATGAAAGGCAAAGAGGAATGGTACCTGTCATCAGCAGGTTGTAGGCCTCTTGCTTGGTGATCTTTCCGTGATACCAGCTGTTCAGGAGATCGAACAAGAGAACAGGAGAAAGAGACACAGGCAATAAAATTAGCTCAATCATCAAAATGCAGATGTTCAGTAGAACCTACTGCAAGCACATCTCTAAACAATACTCATCTGAATAAAATGACTATCAAATGTTTTCAAAATGAACTACCAGGTTCTACAAACATATTAAATGTGACCTTTTATTATCTATGTATTGTCCAAAGAAACCCTTAGGTGTGACCATCATTTAATGAATAATTTCTATCCTCTCACAGGGTCATCTAGCATACTAAAGGTTGTTTTTTAGGTAGTCACTAACTCAGTCAAAATTAAAGACTTGCCAAAGCTGAAGGACATGTTAGGTGAGGAGACAAGAATAATTAATACTGTGTATAATGTGCTGTCATGCTATTCATAAGGACATAGGAAACAAGGTTGTATGAATAGAGGCAAACAAAGAGGCAGAAATAACAGGGTAGATATTATTCTGTAAGGATATTTTGTCTAAAAGTATAAACAAAGCAACCACTTTTACAAAATAAAGTTGACTAATAAGTCGCTGCATCATAGAGAATCGAATATAATGGGAAACGTACGCATGTAAACCTTTACATCCTGCTTTGGAATTGTACAAACTGATCAGATATTGGACAATAAGCGAGTTCAGTGCAACAGAACTTACGCTTTTCCCTCATGTGGATCCTCCTCCCGCCCCTGAAAAATATCAGAAACAGAAATCTGTTAAGAAACTAACTCTAATGGACCAATGACTGAAGTCTTTGTTACGTCTATGGACTGCTATGCCATATATTCACATGTCAAATCACTACCCTGGGTGCTATGCTAATGCCACTTTGGTATGATATATATTGTAGTCACATCACATTGGTTTCTTTTGATGCCACTATTAATTTCGTCTTTAATTGTCTTTGAAGTTTTGATATACATCTTCTAAAAAAACGGATAGAGCCTTCGCATCTTGTGCTGTACTTACCACCTCCTCCACCAGATCCTCCACAATGAGGCCCTGCTCCTCTGTGCGTACATTGGTCACCCACATCCAGCCATCATCCAGTTCATTGTGAACAATAAACATGTCCCCTTTCAGGAAGCTGAATATACAAGTTAGTCAAAAAAGGGCATTAAGAGAAATCCATAACAGTGTGACATTGTGCATATTGGATGAAAAAGGTAAAACAATTAAATAAATAAAAGACGTGTGAAACCCACTGTAAACTGCTATACATATGACACCATATTTCTCTATAGCACTTTTGCTAAGTCAAAGCATTCTCATCTAGATGATGTAAAAAAATAAACTGTCAATTTATTTAGTGACTATTGTAATACCAGAGCATTACCAGCAGGTGTCTCCTCTGACTCATAACATTTGAGGTAAATATCGCATGTCTATCCACTCCTTTAAGCCAGTGGCTCCCTGGCAGACTCAGGGTTGAGGTTGACTTCAGACAGATGTTTATCAGATTTAGGAAATCAGGGATAGTTGGGATCATCAGTAAGTTTGCCTACTGCAGCTTAATGACAGGGACAAGACTGTTTTTCATTAACAAGTGAGATGATGTGCTTTCCAGCCTGCTGTGAGGTGGAAGAGCAGGCTTGTGAAATGGCCAAAAATCAAAGGGAGCAATACAATCAAATACTATATTTTTAAGCCCAGGAAATCATCAGGGCTTGTCTGTGTCTCAAAGATTACGGAGTAGAAAGCAGCTGGTTGGATAGGAAAATGGTATAACACAAGGAAAGTTTCTTTTGTACAGTTACACACAGATACGTACCTGATCTCATCAGTATCTGGCACTTTGGTGTATGGAAGTATGGCCCTGACTCTCCTCCTGTCTTCTACAGGCTGTGGAAACATGCACACGAAGTATAAAACCGTTATTTTTAGCCTTGACCTTCCAAAACCACATCCATGTTAAATCTCCTAATTATTGCACAAAATCAAGTATTCTCCTACAACGCCCTCTGGGAGATATCACACTCCACTACAAAAGCTAATTAGCATTAGTTTAAACTTTGCCTAAAACAGTTCTGAATACTGCCTGAAGGCAAAAAAACAAAAAAAATAGGGAAAAGGAAGACGTAATAAAATATGCCCTTGTACATTGAGCAAGTGGCTGAATAAAGAACTCGAGGTTGACTTCAAGTTAACTTGACATGGTAGATTTTTTTTATCTTTAACCCGTCAAACATTAAATCAGGTACTTTTACTTAACGTTTCAGGAGATTAGGTTTCGTTTTGCATACCTTACTGTTGATTCTCACCGTTTTTGCACGCATTTGACATGTTTAAAAAGTTCTGAATTTAGTTTTTCTAGATCTCTGGGGAAAATTCTTCCTTTGCCATTACAAACAGCATAAGAGACAAATTCACTAAGTCAGGGTGATCCATTTCTGAAAACAAGAAGCTGCCAATTACATTTAGATCAAAATGCTACTATAAAGCTATAAAAATGTCTATTTTCAAAGATGCAAACCACAGTAATGGTTCATCCAACAGGAAAAAAAAAAAAAGAAGATGCCTCGCCCTTACATTATGTATAGTCTTTAAAATGAAACAAAAAGAGAATTTTTAATATTGCACAATTTCAGCTCAAATATGACACCCTTAACCTACTGGGAGTACCTTATCTTATTTAGACAAGGTGCATTTTGCAATATTTATTTAAAAAGAAAATAAAACTACAGGGGGAAAAAAGCAAATCAAGTAATGTCATATCACACAAGCAATTAAAGCAGTTTAGAATTGCGTAAAATTGCAGGGGAGTGCTGCAAAATTTCAAATATGCTAGAATTTAAAATGTAGTATCTACTTTGTACTCCCAGCCATGGAGTCAGTCTCACCTCTGGGGGTGCCACTGGCGATAGCAGTTTCTCTCCTTTTAGCAGGCAAGACACATAGCTGTAGTAACCAATCAGGTCTGATAGAGAAGAGAACCGCCGCCCACCAATGTAATAGTCCCCACACATGGCGATTATCCTGGTGAGAGAAAACACAACAATGATAAAAGACAGCGCCATTATTTTTAAATACTGTCTAATTGCTGGGCAGTGAAGGAAATAGAAAACGTTCAACTTTGATTCATTTGACAATGAAATGATCTACTGTATCTGCACTGCGTCAACACTGTTTTTCATCAGTGCTTCTACACTGCAGATGACACACAGCACATATAAACTAAGATATAAAATAAGACTAAGCAGCTGTCCCACAATCCTTAAATGCCAGAAAATAGTAAATAAATATCTAAAGACGATTTCAGACAGCGAGAGACCGAGAGAGACATGCTATTTGCATTGTGGGACTAAAAATCACTACAGAGAAATGAATACAATGGTATGCTAAAAGTATTGCTCCAAACCATATCACATTGCAGAGCCACTAATCCTAATTCTCTGCTCATCAGTTGAATGGATCTCTGATGACGGTTTATAATAAATGTACTTGTGCAATTACTTATTTGATCTGTGCACAATCTAAAGTCATCAACCGAATCAATTGAAGTGTAGGTGTCACGCAATTAACCTCATGTTCATGATTCCCTCACAAAAGGGCTCCTTCCTTCCAGCATCAATGACATCATGGGTCTAAACCAATGTGAGTGAAGGGGATGATGTCATTGTTACTTAATTAGAGAAGTGCATTTTCTGGAGAGAAAAGAAATGTCCAACAATTTCTCAAGAGCACAAACCTTTTTGCTTTCTAAAGACTAAAATTAGGACTAACAGGTCAAACATGAGCATTAGAGTAGTAGCGGAAAATACTATAACATTTTATTAAATTTTATTAAAAAAACAAGCTTTAGAAAGAGAAACATTTGAGAGAAATATACGCTTATGCATTGAGGGGCAGTATGATGAAAACAGGTGTTTCAATGACCACAATCAGCACAATGGCCTGGACAGATATGCACTGATAGATGGACTTTCATCACACTCCCACATTATGTCTTCAAGCACTTACAGTTAGTATTAAATATACAACAGGGAATGCAGAAACCTGGGTGCCACCTGTAAATGCAAAATGTTATTCTCAGTAGCATGCTTATTGATCATTAATAAATACTTCCACTTTATCACATCCCATCTTCAAGTGAGTCACTCTAAATTAGCAAAAAAACTAAGAAGATGTCACATTATTTGGCCTTGATCAGAAAGAGAAGCATATGTGTGAGCTGCAAGATAAATGTACCCTCATACTGATGATAACCTATCCTTTGAATATTGACCTATTGTAAGGCCTAATCTGTTTTGTTTTATTGACTATAAGGTTGGTAAATACCCAAGGTATTGTTGCTAGACGGTGTGGTTATCTTTATTCTTTTACCTCAGGTCCACCCACACACAAAGGTTTTCTGCGTCACACATACACGCATACACTCAGAGAGTCATTGGTTTCACCAGACATCTAAGCGTGCAAGTTGATACGCATTATGTCTACGTGCTGTTTGTTTTAATGACTGTAACACAAATAGGCTGATGTGGTCTACGATGGCATGGCATAGCACCGGAAACCCCGTCCAACCTAAATACTCTCCTTTCATTATCGGCTCATCTCTGAGGTTGATCTTTCACTTTAGTGTTTGTGGCTCTCTGCCCTTTTGGTTAGCAGGTAATGAATAACTTCTGTAGTTCCCCTATCCTTATCTGCTACTTTAGGGTGGCATGCTGCCTGCTTATTGTGAGATGCCAGGTTTTGTTCTATTTCACCTACTAAAAAGGGCTCTATAGAGAATAGAGGTGCAACAGTTCATGTTGGACCAAACTATTCCACCCACATAGCTCTCTCAGTTGTACAATGTTAGCAATACCATGCTAGACAGGTTAGCTAACTCTACGTGGCTTCTAGAATTGGTATGGTAAACACAAATGGCACATCAAATTACTGTCCCATTTCATGTAAATCCCATGTTTGGGACTGTTTTGGCTTCCCAGTAAATTTTAGCGATGGATAAAAAAATAGTTCATTGGACACACGTGTGTATGTATCAGCAAGTCAAGTCAGGTAAGGTTACATCTCTTAAACTAGCTACTTCAAACATGCTAAATAATTTGCAAGGACACTGCCTGAATGTGTCAATACAAAAACCTCCTTTTCCCTAAGGCATTTAAGTAGGCTCTTGTTGTAGATTCAGACTGTGCCTATTACTGAGATTAAGTTATTTCTGCCTGTCGCATGTACTCTGTCTTACCTGAAATGGTTGACCACGTTGGTCACACTGAGGAAAGACAGGACAAAGGAACCGGGCCGGCGGTCACTCTCCCTGATGAGGTAGCTGCCAGGGTTCCGGGCCTGACGCAGCCGCTCCTCAGCAATGGTTCGGTCTAGTTTGCCATGGTACCACCTGAGACAGACAAATATAAATAATTTGATTATTATTTACACATTTCTGTTAGGCAGTAAATGCACCATAAATTCAACTGCTTGATTGGTTGAATTTAGTGGCAGGTTGTGCTGGGCAAAATGGCTGAAAATGTTTATACAAAACATTCCATATCATGCTATAACAATATACAACAATACACTAGTGGTACACTATATGAAATTTCTGTTAAACGTTACATTTATCAAAATAAAAAAAAACGCTTACAACTAATACAAGAATTAGAAAAAAAAGAAAGAAATTGAGTCTAATAATACATAATACCTTCAAGAGGATTAAATAACACTTTAAGGACACAGTGCTTCTCTTATCAAGACATATTTCTAATGATATAGCCTAGAACATTCGTTTGAGTTCTTCACAGTCCAGTTTTATGAAATAATCATTAATAAAAAGTTGTTTAAGACGGCAATCACAAATCTGAATCTCAAAATCTGAATCATAATAGAGATCTCAAGCACAGGTTGTCTGATGTCATGTGTTCTACATTTCCACTTTACCCTTGAGAGCAAAGTGCTTCTTTTCATTTCAAAAAAAGTTCTGTAAACTTGGTGAGGGAAACACTCAAACAATCAAAAACATGTTGATAGACTAATTGAAAATGAAATCAATATTAGATATGAAGCTCTAAGGAATTTTACTAACTTCTTTCAGGAAGAGTACCACCCAGACAGAATCAGCAGGTCATGTATTCTTAAACAAAGTGGAAGTCCAAAAGCTTTTATTTTTGAGTTTTCAGCACACCATTAAAGGCTTGCTGCTCTCTGAATTAAACAGAAGCCTCAGGAACAACACTGGTTAAAATTTCAGCAGGTGAGGCTGAACTTTACTGGGCCTTGCCAGCTGGGGTAAAAAATTAACACGCTTTTCCAAATTTAGGCCACTGGTGCCTATTGAAGCGGAAGGCAGTGACTGCAAAAAACATCCAGCGGTGAAAAGATGAATGAGGTGCTGCAGTAGCTTTTTTTTTTTATAGGAGACCTAAAGGGCTCCCATCTGGTTTAGGTGAATAGAGGTCTCTACTTATACAGAAAACGTGGTGAAGTCTGCTACCATGGAGTAAGCTGGAGAAGGCTTGTAGAAGAGGAGGGGAGAGTTAAGTGTCTCTGAGGGGGCTTTGGGTGATAAGAGAATTGAAGAGGGTGATTGAGAGCCGTCGGAGAGTAGGGCCAAGCAGTCCGTAAAAAGTTGGGGAAGCTGGGGGAAATAACGCTGGAGGAGAATGGAACATTGAAGAGGGAAAGGTCTATGAGATAAAATAAGAATGGCAGAAAGCAGAGCTGGGCACACCATCCTACAAGCCAAACATGCTAGGTTCCAATAATTACAGAATCATTTCATTTAAGTGGTTTATGCCCCCACCAACATGTACACATGACCCATTATACCCTGTATATAATGACATTAAAAGCCAAATAAAAGACATGTGATACAAACTCCTACTGCCACTAATCCTAAACCAGGCCAAGAAAGACCTGAGGTCTCAAAACCAAATTACCCAAACCACAACGTCTACAAAAACATTCTAATTCAACATTCAAATAGCCACAATACATGAAAAACAGCGCGAGGACCACTTACTGTTTCCATTGCTTTAAGCCATTCTAAAACAACCAAACAGAGGGAGCAGCTAGTGTCGGGCCTGCAACTGGGAGACTGGCAAGGCACAAGACTGTATGGATCATGATGGACAGGAAGATGCTGGTTTGTAACCAGGGTCTCTCCTTTCGGTCTGCTCTGTATACCAACTGCAAAACCAACTTCTGACTTACTAGAACTAATTCAAGACATTTTTAGAGTGTGTGGTATATTTGACAGGCACACCCTCCTTAGATCACCAGTAAAAATCCAAAAAGAAAAAAAAAACCTCATGAAAAAAAACTAGGAACTATTAACCCTTTATTCTTGAAATGCATTAAGAAGCAAACTTGACTGAGTCACATTTTAGATATGATATATGACTGAAATAGCATTGGCTTGATACGATCATATGAACTGCTTAACCGAACATTTTTTAATCATCATTCTGCTAATTAACTTTAAAGAAGAAGAAAAAAAACATGTCGCTCTGCACCATCCAGACAACAACATCATCATGTCGTGGAGAGGCTGATTCTACATTTGTTGAGCTGTTGTACTCATGTGTCACTGTCATTGGCACAGCTGTTTCAGAGTGATGAGAACAGTGATGTGAATGGCTAAGTATTTATTAATCAGCACAACCTCCAATCTAAATTCACCTTCAAGCGCCTTTGCACTGCTGCAAATACATGAACCAAAATAGCAAGTGCGTGGGTATCATTGTGGTGCTTCGATAGGGAACTCTGGGGCCCTGTGATAGCATACACCAAAATAACAGAGCAAACAAACGTTCAAATCTTTTTCTATATAAAAACAGGCACCTATCAACAACCAACAGCACCCACAAATAACAACACATGTAAGGGACACACTTGGGTTTTTATATTATGTGTGTGTGTGTGTGTGTGTGTGTGTGTGTGTGTGTGTGTGTGTGTGTGTGTGTGTGTGTGTGTGTATATACACACATATATACAAGCAAATGTGCAAACTACAATTTCCATGTGTTTTTGATTACATTTGTTATGTGTCACCTTGGGCCTTAGGTATCACACAGCAGTTACAGTAGACATGTTGTTATGGCTGTAATTGTTGAACATTTATATATTGTCACGATTTGTCAATTCAAATTCATCCAGGTTTGCATGTCTGCATTAGGCAGCCCAATGAAACCATTAACAATGGTGGAACCAAGCCTAACTCCAGTAAAACTGTGGCTCAGTCTATGGTTTTTTGACAATTAGATAGGCCACTTGACAGTTCTTCAGCTATAGTCATGCACTTGTATAGAAGGGGGCTATGCTAATACAGCAAAATGTTCAAACTGATAAACTCCCCGAGGCTGTGCATTGTGCTGTCCGACAGCCTGTTGCTGCTGGTTAGGCTGTGGCACGCACGTCCAAGAACTGCATCAGCTAGCCTATTTTGGGCTGTTTAAAGTTGCAGACAAAAATAATGTATGCTTCCTATATAAAAAAAAAAAAAAAAAAGAGACATCCACCACACAGTCCAACCAAGTCACACCAAGTGTAACATCTGTGTGTTAACTTTAGTACAGGAAGGTTTAAACTACAAGACTGTAAGGTGTGACATTTCTGACGGTTATTGCATCAACCCTGTCACTTTAATACTTTTAGTGCATTTCTATTTTTGGATTCTGATTCTGCAAGCTGTTATTACTCGTCTTCCCACGCACCAAATGCAAATGTCTAAAGTAGGGATGTTAACGATTAACCCACAATAAGAATTTTGACATATTAATTCATTAAAAAAAAAAATATATTGTTAAGACACATTTTTTGCATTGTAAAATAAAAAATAGGGTTATTTATTTAATCCATTTATAAACTGCTAGTTAACCAAGTAGCATTTTAAGCTCTTTTTTTCTGCTAAGTTCGTGGCTCTCTGATTGACGGCGCTCCCAGCTAATAGCTACATGCAAATTCCACTATGGTATATCAATGAGGACTGGCGGGTTAAATCAGCCGTACTACACACAGAGTATGCCAAACACATGCCACTATCAATGGAGGACTGGCGGGGTAAATCGGCCATCCTACACACATATTATGCCAGGCACCTCGCAGGTGGATGCACTGGAGACGGGCTCAGATATGCTCTGTGGACAGCTGCGGACTTGTGTCGACGGCACGAACGCAAGCAGTTTTAGGAAAGTGGCTGCATGTCTCCACAACAATGCACCGAACACTGTGGCTGCGTGACCAGTACAAATCCCCGGCTGTCCATGGATGGCAGAAAGTATGTCCGAGCGTCCAGGACGGGTTAACTGGGACTGGTTTAACAAGGGTCACCATCGGTCAGAAATAAATTCAAAATTAGCATCCCTGGTCTAATTAATAGCTAAATGTTAATCATAAAGATTAGGCTAGTAAAAAGGGAAAAGAAATTAAAAGATCACTACTGACATAATTCTATAAAACCAAGCAGAGCACCAGTAACCAGTATCAAGTTATCTAGCAAGCACACGCTGGCTCTCTAGATGAGCAGCCGAGCCGCAACTGACCGAGCCGCGCTGCGATATACGGTATGTCCAGCGCGTTGTTTTGTTGCCGGCGGTTGTGAACATTACTCCGGCCGAACTGCGCTCTGCTGAGCCTGGTTCCCTGCTTCTCCTGCCCGGGCGACATCGCCTAAAAACTACCACAAGGTGTGACTGCTACACGAAAAAAAAGGGGACACGCCGAATCTCCACATGAGCCACAGCCGCACCGCACCTGATTGAACTCTGCTGCAATATGCGTTGCAGGTTGTGTTTAAAAAAAAAAAAAAAAAAGATTACAAAAAAAAAAAAAAACTTCACTACTAGGCGCTTCACCTATGCCGTATGGTAAAACCACCTGTGACTGCACAGTACATTTTCTGCTTTCAAATGTTCAGTTAAAGTAAAAAGAGAGGCATTATCAGCACAATGTACTTTTACATACTGGATTACGTACTAGATTTTTATCTAGTACTAATACTGGATAGTTTAATGATTATATTTAACGGTGATATTTTGTGAATACATTCTGAATCTGCAACATTCTGTCAGGTACATGTAGTAGTACGCGTTTTTTTACTCTGAAGTACAAGTACACAGTAAGTCAGTAGGCCTACAGTTGTGTTAGGGTCCTTCTGCAAGTTATTTCACAGTACAATGGTTCTGGAGAAAGCTGCAAGCAGCAATACAGGAGGCCAAGAAATCAGCCCATTCCAAAACAGGCATGTTTGGAAAAGGCACTGCACTAGTACATCTAAATAGGTGTTAAAGTGCCCATATTATGCTCATTTCAGGTTCATAATTGTATTTTGAGGTTGTACCAGAATAGGTTTACATGGTTTCATTTTCCAAAAACACCATATTTTTGTTGTACTGCACATTGCTGCAGATCCTCTTTTCACCCTGTGTGTTCAGGTCTCTGTTTTAGCTACAGAGTGAGGCATCGCACTTCTATTCCATCTTTGCGCTAGCGCTAGCATGCTACGGTTAGCCACCTCGTCTCGGCTACTGACCTAGAAAGCCCTGCGGCATTTTGAACCGCTCACCTGGAGACTGAAGGCAGAAGACATTCAGAAACCCGTATCTCACTCAAAACAGCATGGACGTTGTTGTTTTTTCCAAGTTTGTATGTGTGTGGAAGCACCAGAGACACAAAATAACACCCCAAATTCCAGAAAAATTGTATTCTTTTCATAATATGGGCACTTTAATAGTATTGGTGGCATATGAGTTTTTAACTAGGTACAGTTGATAGAATGGGGACTCGCTGACCTCTGTACACAAGTCAATAATACTATTACAGCAGAAGACTCTCCATTTGGATTGTTTTTCCACCATAGAAATTCGAAGCCACAAATTCCAAGTGTGGATGAAAAAGGATATTTGTTTGCATTGTGCATTTAAGCTAGCACCCAATACAAAACATTTCAGTGCAGGATGCAGGGGAGCTTCACTGTTGGTGTTTTGTGGAGCTCAGCAACAGGTGAGTTTTCAAAATATTGTTAAATGGCAAAGACAATATATTTGTTTGGCAGACATGTGACAATATGATCCTTAAATTATTGAATCCTGCTCGTACTCTATGCATGAAATATACAGAGAGTGAAATACAGACCCTTTTATATGGGTTGTTGAATCAAGCAGGTGGCGCACAAACTGCATAACCCAGTCTTGATTATCAGTATTCAGCACAAAACAAACTTTCTACTGGTTTGCTTTGCTGTACTTTTGTTTTGTCTTGCTGTTAATCGCACCAGAAAAACACATTTTATAGCTATGGTGTTCCTCTTTTACTTTACCGCTGTACAGTGTGTTTTCTGCGTTGCAGCCCAACCATGTGGATTTGTTGTTGTACAGTGACTTGAGGTCATCTGCATTATTTACGCAGCCTGGTTGATTTCATTTACTGTACACACCTTTGTCTGCACCTTAGGGAGAGTCAGAACAAAATCTGGTATTTTACATTTTGTGAAACGTTAGATGCTTTGCACTGTAAAACTCACCTATTTATAGATTTGGAAACAGAAATTTAGATCAACTTTTACAGCAGTTTTTCATATATGAGCAATAATATGAAATTATATATGAGCAATAATACTAAATTCTTAAATTGCACTGTCCATGATGACATGCAATGTGACATGTGAGTGAGAAAACCAGGCAGAAAGGGTGTTATGATAAACAGGAGCTGAGCATAAGCCATTAAAGCAGTGACTGGATACAGTGCTACTATCAGCTTGAGGAATGTCCTGTCATGTCAGTACATGAACAGCGAGTAGTACATTGACGTCCTGGTTCTCTCCTCTATGCATTTTTTTCCAGTTTGGGAGGGTTCGCGGGGGGGAAGGTTCCGAATCTCAGGAGGGTGCCATATTTGTTAAAGGCAAAATATTTGTCAAACCATTCTGAATTAAGTATTGTGTTGCTGCGGAGGCGTTTCGCCATATCTGTGATAAAATAAATAAATCACACTTCATTTTTTAAATCTTGTGTGTGTGTCTATGTATGTGTATTATTGCATTTTGAGAGGCTTCACTGCAGTGCTTGTCACATAAGTGTAAAGGAGCTGAAAAAGATTTGTAATGTAATGTTGTAATTTCTTTTAGCCCTACCTAACTACCTGTTAATGACACCATCACGCCAAAATTAAAATTGCTGAGTGTGAGTGAGACAAAGGAAGTCAACAACAATGCCATCCTTCACCACTCCAATGCCCACATCCTGAACCTCACTTCACACAACACACCCATTTAGTCAGTTCATTATGAGACAAGCGCCAAAGACAATCCTTTCAGCTGTTCCTGTGAGCATACAGGTTACTAGGTTAAGTTATATGCATAGTTCAGCTACTTGTGTCATGCTGTCACGAACAATATTGCTGCGCGTGCACACTGCTGAAATTGAACATGCCCAAGCCTAGAGAGCTTGGGCAAGATGCCAAAATATAGGGCTTAGGCTCAAGCAAGCATAGCAGCATGATTTATTGTGTATACAATCTTTCTGGCTATATTTTAAGGCTGAATGCCTTAAAAATATTGCATCGCAAAAGCTCTGACAAGACAGGATTGACATAGGCTACGGTTTGTAGAGCCTGTAGTGTTGAGCCAAATAAACCTTCACTGTGGTTTTCTCACAGTTTATAGCTTTTGATTTGGATTGAACAACCTATGGTGTACACAGAGTGAACAGTGTAGTTTTGTTCTTCCAACTGACGATGAGATATTTAAGTTACAGAATCAATCTACAGTTGTCTGAGAAACACAAAGATGACCAAAGTGAATACTTAGCAGAATAGAATATAATACTTTTCCTGAGAAAGAAAGAAGCACTATTCCCACAAATGAATAAAGTATACTCTAGTTGGATAAATATGTATATATTTATTTTTTTAGAAAATTTGAATGAGGTTGTTTTATTTAAAGATAAATTATATGGAACACAACTAGCCTAATTTGTGCTGTAACTGCAGTGACTAATATGTGAAGGCATAACATGCATGTATGTAATTAATGTTTTAATGAAATAGGCAACAGCTGCTGCATACATTAATGTTTAATACAGCAATATAAATAAACTCTCAGCTAAACAGCATACGCTGCCCACATTGCTTGGGCCATAATTGTGTACCCAACTCATGATTAGGGTGTTTTAGACAGCACTTAAAGACAGCAATACCCACATAAGCATGTTGTATACTCCCCATAGGAGGAATTACGCAATGACTTAAATGGATAAATGGATTAAGAAATTGGATAACATCATTCAACATTTTAATTCACTGGGGAAAAGTGTGTCATCCCAAGGTGGAATCATTGCTAAAAATAGTACAGACGTTTAAGCAATGACAAGCTATGGTTTGAATAGGACACCAAGTCTTTGGAAATGTTTGTTCTCAAAATGAGGACACTGCATACTTTACTGACCAAAATCATTCAAGCGTAACTATTTTTAAAAAGTAATAATAACCAGGGTATATTTGGTAGGACTTTACCATTTAATAAGCCTAGGTTACAGGTAGGGATGGACTGATTATCGGGCCGTTTTTTGCTGTTTGCAGATTATCTGTATCTGTGTTTTATTTGCCTGATAACCGATAAAGTTAATTAACTAAAAAGTGCGCTACTTTGGCTCCGCTACAGCTCTGTGTCTGTCCCTCTGCTTCGGTTTCACTCACCACTGAGTCTGACTTAATGTCCTGCCCACAACACTATTTGACTATCTTTAAAGGAATACGCCACCATTTGTTGAAATAGGGCTTATCACGGTCTACCCTGGCTGTAGATAGGTGGGCCAATGCATTTTTTTGTCTCTGTGCAAGTAATTAGGTTGTTTTTTTGTCTTTTGTTGGCTCACAACATGCTAACCGGCAACATAGGATTCCATTCACTATGCTAAGCTAACAAGCAGCGGCGATGCCGGTGTTGCACCAGACTAAGGCTATGTTTAGACGGAAACGATCTGTAGAGAAAACGCAAAAGTGGCGTTGCGTTCTCACTTTTTATTCCGCGTTTAGACGAGAGTTTTGGGGGGGCAATCTGCGTGCATATGGTGATGCAAAAGTGTGTGAAATTCGATGTAGTATGCACGCCAGGTGGCTAGGTGGCACTGCCACACCACCAAGTCAGCGTGCCTGCGTAGAACCTTCCTTCTACTTCTCTCCTTAGTAGCGCGAAACCAAAACATGTCGAAGCGAACAACAAAAGCTGACTATTTTGTCTGGACAGACGAGGAGGTGGAGTTTCATGTTTGTCTGATGATGACCGGCACAAGCCACAGCACAGGACCCAAGGGAGCACTACCAATACCCTGAGCCTCGCGGCCCTTCAGCCGCTGCTTGAGAGCGAGAGGCAGCGGGCAGAGGAGGCTGAAGCGCTCTCTCTCTCTCTCTCTCTCTCTCTCTCTCTCTCTCTAATAGTCTATACATATCATCATCGAACTATAACAACCTTATCCACATTGTCGAAATCATTTAAATATTGAGCTATTACATTGAAATTATTTTAGATAACAGAAGCCTATAATTTCTGTAGCCTACTCTGTAACAACAGACTACCTGGACGCCTTTTTCTCGTCTCTCTCCACACCTCTGTCTTCAGACTTTTGCGTTTATACCCTTTAGATGGTAACGCGAGCGTTTTTAAGATTTCCACTCTGGAGGGTGGTTTCAATTTGTATTGTGTTTTTAAGGCCCAAAAACGCCGTCGCCGTATAAACGAAAGGCACATCCGATAAAATATTTTTTCGTTTTCACCCGCGAGCGTCACCGTGTAAACAGGGCCTAAAACAATGCAAGCACAAAAAATGCGTTGGCCCACCTATCTACAGCTAGGGGAGACCGTGATGAGCCCTATTTCAACAAACGGTGGCGTATCCCTTTAACTGTGTATTATGTTAAAATATTCTAATTTATTAGATAGTTAGTTGTGTTGGAGTTTGTAACATTCCAAAATCTTAATTTTGACTGAAAGATTTTCATTTCCACTGTAAATGCATATTGGTTCCAAATATCGGTTATCTGTATCGGCTTTGAAAAGCCAGTATCGGTCGATCCTTAGTTAATGTATTACTGAAGCAGCTGTGCATTATGCATTTTTGAAACTACTGTAAATACAAGTTTTAATGGCGATTTCAGGTAAACAAAGATTCTACTATTTGTGCCCCTTCACTTTATGTACAGCTTTATTGTTACCACATTCTAGAAAAATCTGACACCGTTTTCTTTCTGTTTGCTGGAGCTTTGTCTCCAGGGGCAATTAGACTAACAGGACAGACACAGATTGCTGTGACTTGAGTGAGTTAGACCTTTTCTCTCAGTCAGTCTGTCTCTCATTAAGCTCTTTTGTGAACTCTTTCGCTCCAGCTCATGTCTCTCTTCTTCTGTCTTGATGGATGCAGCTGAACTCAAACATCTCCACAGACATACTGTCAGCCCTCATAAGTATCAAAATGAATGAAACATTACATTACTGTCTATTAGCAATGCACCTCAGTGAAGCTGCAGTCTTTCTATAGGGGGGTACTGAGTACATGTTTTCTACACACAAATGTAATGCCCAGTAAACACTGCACTAACATTTTTCAATAGAGACAACCTAATTGAGTATATTACTCAATTAGGTTGTCTTGACCTCACGCATTACCATGTAGTTACACATACGTGTACACGTACTATGACCTTTCCTGACTTCCATGTGTCAGGTCTGTGAAATATGTGATTAGACAAAACTGGCACAGTATACCATTGTATTATAAGTGTTTGTCTATCCAGTAAACACTTTTCCAAGCAAAACATTAAGGACACAAAAATATCTATGGTCAGTCCCCTGCATAATAAACGAATAAACTGCACACACACATAATCACTGATTTTCCGTTTTAACAAACAATGTTTTTGACAACTACAATGAAATTGGAATTCTAAAACAAAAACAAAAAAACAGTTGACAAACAGGAGTTGTCAGCTGTCTCTACGAGCCCATTGCTGGGGAGGCGAGGTTAGAGTTTCAGGGTTATTTGATGCCCCACTTACGCCGAGTTCGCCCTCTGCTGCATCTCCCTCCTGTGTCCCGTAGTTTCACAAGGTGCACCGACTCCACTGATACTGCTGCTGGCCAGGCAAAAACTGTGAGCTCCGAGGTGGAAAGCAGAGCAAAGGTAGCTCTAAATCCATACAAGGCATGATGATGTGACCCTGCTGCTGGCCCGATACAGTCATCTCCAGTCACTAGAGTCAATGAGCAACATCCATGGAGGTAAGATGAACAGAGTCAGAGATGCAGACTGACACCCTACATGCATTTAGCTGTGCTAACTAATCCGAGGAAAATTGGAGTACCACGTCTGGTTCCATTATCCTTTAGACGCTGTTCTGATGAAGTTGATCTTTCAGAAACTGAGGCAAATTAGTCCTGTCGTCTTTGCTCCCACTTTATCCTGCTCTGACTTTCTCTTACTCTTACCCTCCCCTCTTTCTCTCTCATAAAGTCACGCATGATGAGCATGCTGCCTATTGGTTTTTGAAGCAGTGGGACAGCAAGGGTAGGCAGTGGCATCTAACTGTATGAATATGCATTGATGTGCTGCCCATGAACATTCAAATACACAGACGCACAGACTTTTCCTTGCCTTAGAGAGTACTTTACACCTGAACTTGGTTAACCATGCTTAAAGATTAAACACACAATGACATAAACCTCCCTCAAAATTTCAAACTGGTTTCAATCCCACACCGAGCATCATTTCAGTAAAGGAACAAACGCGAGCTTTTAATGTAAACACTGTATGGGTTTACGCACTAACCAACCAGCCAAACAACTATTACATACATTGTTAACCCTTAAACATTTACTCATATTTGTGTGCTCAAGTTTTCACAATGGAAAAAGGTGAAGCTGTGGAGGCCTGACAGCAGCTGTGAATTGATTTTCTTTTGCTTTGCACATGATGGACTGCCACAGCTTGTTACCTATGGTGATGGCATGAGAATGGCAGCACAGGGGCAGACTTAAAATGTACAGATGGAGAGATGGGAAAGGCCCATCCATACATCTTCAGCCTTGCTCAGCCTGAATGATAACAAACCATCATCGTTGTAATGCCTAGCCAGACACACAGGGACCAAGGCCGACATCTCGGCTTTCCTGCTGTGAATCAGCCTCCCTGAAATAACATCATTACATCAGTGATAATAGGCTTCACTGTCAACTACCCATACAATATTCCTCCTGTGCTTCCGATTTCTACAAACGGGGGCGTCCAGTTAAGAACATTCTCTTACTACAGAATTTAAGCCATCATTTCTTGTCAAACTTAATGTTGAGTAACTTATACAAACATCCACAAGACAAACACAGGATCTCAATAAAAACGGAAATGTGCAACACTAGCGTTCAGTTACGTAGCTGCTCTTTTGTACAATACAATGTACAATGTACAGTAGCAATGCAATGACAACACTGTTAAAAGAAACACCTTTATCATAGGAAAGCATGTAATCTGGTACTTAAAATTAACCTGGCACTGTAAAATGTTCTATGCAAATGACCCAACTTATTATTCAGCAACTAACTAATGTGAATAGTCATTCAAATCTTGGTATTGTCAAACACAACTGAAATGCTTCTGAGGATCCTGTTAAGGCCACAATGAGTGGCTCAAAAGTCTTGAAAACAGGATGTAGGAGAGAAAAGGCAGGGCAATGTGGGTATTAGAAGGGCATGACAGGACATTGCATAACACATTGAAAATGCATGGAAACCATAGGATTTGCCTTATCAATGCACAGCAAAGAGCTTACACTAATAAAAGTGGGACTGGTATTTTTAATCAATGGGTCTAGTAAACCACCCCTAAAGCATGTGCATCCTTCGCTATAAGGACTGGAAGACTGAGGAGCAGTTGTGCGACAAGATGCTTACACAGTTCCATATAAGCTGCAGTAGTCTCTGTAACTTTCCAGCGAGGAGTATTACAGTCATTTCAAAAATCTACGGCAGGAAATTATAGGCTTAATACTAATTGCTGGGCTCACCATTCATCAAAACTGTGTAATGACTGATACAATCCCATTAATAAGACCATGCTTTGTTATAAAGTGCTGTAACATTTTGGCTAGTGAGAACAATCTCCATTAGGGAATAACCTTGTTAAGCTATGTGACATGATCCTTCTGCCATTTCAGAAATCCACTGTCTCTGCCTCCCTACACAAAGGGCAATTAGGTAGTGTGGGTACTCACTTAACCATCAGTGACAAATATGTTTCCACAGCCAACAGCTAAACTCTTTCACAAAGACACTGATCTTCAAATCCAACCTTTCCCCTTTTTCTCCTTCCTCCTACCACCACCTCCTCGGGGAAACCCTTTAGGATTCAAAATCCTCGCTAATCTTCGTGGAAACTCAAAATCCACCACTCATTTCCCAACGTGCTGTTTGTTTAAGCTCATGCCCTGGGCCGGAGGTTTCTAATTGCAACAGGAACGCGCAATGTTAGAGCCACCTGACGTCTTCACTCTTGCCTCTTTGTTAAGCTATCATCAGTGTGAAATTATTATTACATTGCTGCGGTCATTGTTTATGAATGACACACTGTTGTACAGAGGTGTGAATGAATGTGGCTGCTGTTTGCCTACCTCTCACGCTCACGAACATTTTCACTCTGCCGCACTCTGCAAATGTGCCAAGTTTAGCTTTCACACTCACTGTGCAACACACAGTGGGACCACTTCCAACGGTGTGGAAGTTTTCCACCATCACTCTTCCAACATGCACTTTGCAGGCTGCTAACATAACTCAAAGGAATACAAGATCAGTCATAGAGCCCGATTACAGAAGGCATTCACAGATAGCTACACAGCTGAAGGGACAGGGTGAAATTCAGAAGCATTCAGGGTAGTGAGCTGTGAATGTAACACCCATTGCTGCCAATGTTAGATTTGCCACTGGCATATGCTTTTAGGGGCACAATGAAAGAAAAGTGCAAACAAAGGCTGTATGCCTAGCTCTTACGACAGCCTGGCTGCCTTGCTTATATTGCCAATGGCAGGTTCTCATGATGAGCACATATACATTCTGCTATTTACCTTAATGTTTTTTTTTCCACCAGATGTTTGCCATGTCCATGTCACTGATAAAAGTAAACTAGGAAATTCCAAAAGAGCAGATTTTTTGTCACTATCCTTCTGCGAATCTACTAATCATCGTAGGCCTCATTTTGACAAAAGCATACACTTCACAACACCAATAAGGAAATTGCAAGCAAATAATAACCAGAAACTTTAAAGAAATGCGGTCCAGCTTTCCAGGGTATTCACCACTACAAGCAATTCACCAAAACCACAAACCCAATATAGAGGAACGGCTTGTGTTGCGCATGTGCCTTGCACAACTTGGGTTGAGTAAGCAATCTCAGAGTAGGCAAGAGTGAGAAGATTCATTTTGACTCTCACAAGCGGGTAAAGTTATGTGTGTTAGTGAATGTGGCAGATAAATATTTGACTACAAGACTCTCATTGTGAAACAAGCAAGACCAAAGAGAATCAATGCCATTCATGCACAAGTGACAACTGTTCCACTGCCTCGCTGGCATCCCTGCAAGTTGATAAACTGGAATCCAAGTGCAAAAACATGAAGAAGTCTGTATTCCCTTGGCAAAATTATTTCTTCCACAGTAGTACTATATGTAAGAACTTGGAATCAACTGCTGTCAATTCCATTTAGGGTTAATTATCAGTACAAGCAAGACTGGTGAAATGCTGGCCTTCTCCTTCCTCTGTATTTTGACAGGGATATATAGGATGGCTTCTAAAATAAGAGCTGATTCCACACTCCAGGGCCAGACACTTCCATATCTTACAGTATGAGGGCCAGAAATACCAAAGCTCAGCAGTTCTCTAATGAGACTGTAACAAATGGGAGGGCCGTATTTAGGTTATTACAACACAACCACACATTTGCACAAGTGCATGCCTGATAAATTCATAAAAATGCCTATAAATGTATCCCACCCATCCATTATCTGTAAATGCTTATCCTTTACAGGGTCACGGAGCCAATCCCAGCTGACATTGGGCAAGAAAAAATGCACATAATAAGTTATGCAACTCTAAAATACTATACAGAGGATGCATTTTCCATGCTGCAATTAAAAAAGGTTAACATATAGGCTACTCTGTAATGCTTGTGTTACTTAAACCACAAACATAATATCATATTTCTCACACATGTCAAAGGACTGTACATTTTTTCTCCACACCCATCTCTATTTACCATGTAGCAGAATAGAACACAATACTTCAATGAAAATAATTGGCCTACTATTGCAGTGGCATAATAACAGGTGTTTTATGGGGTAGCACCAACCACAAGCCAGCCAAAAAAGAATTGATAACTTACTCTATATTACAAATGTAAATGGGGTAAATTGCTGGTTAATTAATCATAAATAAGCATTGATTAATTAAGAATATAAAGGATTAACAAAGTTGCCTGGGCAGGATTTGTGCCTCCCCTGAATACTAAGTCTATCTATGCAGGTGTTCCCAGCACCTTGACTCAAGCTGAACTCCATAAAGTTCTGAGCAGATCAGAGCCTATGATGCAGGTATGACACAACTGGTTTTTGATACAACAGAAAACGCACATAAAGATGTTGCTTGTGTCATGCACTGACCTCACTCAGACTGAAGTACGCGCTTGTCACCTGTAACTCTTCATCTAACCAGTTCACTTAAGCTGCTTCCTCTCATTTTCCCTTCATGGTAAAACTAATCTGCTGATTCCACCCCCCCTCCCCCATGAAACAAATCAGACGATTTCTTTATGGTAAAAAGACTGCACAAGTAATCTGTATTTGGTGGATATACTCACTATTATTTAACAATAACCAGGAAGATTTAAGGAGAATGCATAACCATTTCACTTTTATACCTGATACAGGACTTGTGAGTAGCACAAGTCACTATTGAACCTGCAGCAGTAAACAAATCAAATTCAGACCTGTGTCAAGTTGTATGATAGCCGGAAGGAAATGAACCCAGCAAAAGTACAGGATGCTTGAAAAAAAATGATTTCTAGGTGTCAATAAACAAGACTTCATTTTTACTGACAGTATACTTACTGGTTCGTGGGCGGTGCAGAGAGGGGGAACACCACCTCTTCTTCCTCGATTTCCGGACCATCCTGCATGTCGCTTTCATCCATAGTGCCACCGAGCACCCCGCCGCCTGGAGGGGGAGGAGGAGGTGGTGGCAGTGGGGGGAAGTCAGTGGGCCCATCCGGGCCTGTTGATGTGGGTGAAATCCGACTAGCTGGACCCTCCGAAGTGGGAGAGCAGTAAATGCCGCCCACGGTCCCTGAGCTTGTTCCTTGGAAAACTGAATGTCCACCTCCTGCTCCGCCACTCCCTGTTGCGGAAAGCACTGGTCCGGTCATATCCCCACTAGACATGGGGTAGGTGATACTCATTTCGGGAAGTGAGTCTGGAAAGGTGTTTGAAAGTTGGCGGAGGGTTGGTGCTGGTCCTTGTCCCACATCAGGGACTCGCACTCTGTTCGGCTTGGGATAGTAGGGGAAAGGGGCTGTCTCCGGGCCTCCTCCGCCTGCCACCCCTGTCCCTGTCGTGACCGAGCCCGTATCCTCACTGCTGACCTCCGTAGCCATCATATTAGGACAATATGTAGAGGGGGAAAAGTCCAGAAGGGAACCTGCCCTTCCCCTCTGTTCTTACAATACTCCTTCAGTGTTTGGGCTCTGGGGAAACAACACCAAAAGTTTCTCAAAAACGCGTTTAGCTAGCCAGCTAACGTTAGCCGACAAGCTAACTTAGCTCACTTGGCCGCACTAGCGGGCGTTAGCTTTACCTCGCATTCGCTCGCTGCAAGAAAGCCACGCTAACGCTAGCGGGATGGCTAGCAGCGTCGAGACACTTGATGAGTTCTTGCTCGCTATGTCTTCATTGTTTCCTGAGTTTAAAGTTCACACCGAAACGATAGCTTGAAACAAACATTTAAAATGATTAAAACAGAATATCAATTCACCAATATTTCCTGTTATTTTGTTCAGACTTCACCCTCGGCACCAGGCAGACCACTTGTCGGGGAGTGTTGTTTTATTGTCACTGTTGTGTGTAACCCCCGTATTTTTTCCAGTGTTGTTGTTTTCTTTCCTTCTGAGTTTCCAGCCGTGTCGTGTAGAGTCCACAAACGACCAAGCCTTATCTCTTAAATCCCCGGAACGGTATGTTGTTCTGTGCGAACTATCATGTCGTAAAGCAAGGTAAATTATTCTTGCGTATACAAGCTAAGTTCGGCTTTATTTCTAGGTTTCAGGGCTGGTGGCTTGCCCGCCGCTGCCTGCGCTGCTCTTTCTCCCCTCCCTCTCCTACTCCTCTCCAGTCACAGAGCAGACACAGCCAAGTGAACACAGAGCGGCACTGGTTCAATCCATGACATCTTCAATCAGTGCCCTAAAAAAATTGGACTAAATGTATCCTAATTGATATTAAGATATATTAAATGTGACCCCCATTAAGGTATATGAAATATGATGGTGTCCCAATTGTTTAAAACACAGCTTCCTAATTATTTTTTTTCAGAGAGTCAGTAGGTAGAAAACAGACCTGGAGCTGATTGGCTTTCAGACAAGCAGCACAGACGCTTGTCAAACCTTGCTTCTGGACTACTTGCATATTTTCCATTTGTCTGTATATTATATTATGTTGAACTAGGCTACCCTAATACTCACAGTACATTTGGACACCTTTGATCAGTTGTTTTGAGGCAATCAAACATACTGTCACTCTTTTTGGTTGTCTGATAAGTAATGTGTAGCCTATATCATGAACAGAAAATAGGAACTGATAAAAATAATTAGACTACCGTAACGGGATTGCAATCTTACAATCTCTTAATGATTGTTCCCCTTTCTCTGCTTAAATTCAAGGATTCTTCCTTTTGGATGATGTACATAAAGCTTTGTTCATTTTAGCTAGATTGAGTATTCCATTTTAATTTAACTAATTTGGCCTCTGTATTCTGTTAGACTGGCATACAGAGTGGCTTCATTAAATGCATTCAGAAAGTATAAGGACAGTGGTAGCTTTTCAATTGTTTGGAGTGCTACCTTTGTATTGGGAGAACACTGTGACTGTATCTATTTGTATACATAGTTGTCCAGTTTTAAGACAGTGTAGCAAGACAATGTTCCTTAATATGTAGGCAAGGCAACCAAGGTTTTTATTTATTTATTTATTTTAGGCAAATGCTTTACTGACCAAGTCCGATAATGTCCACAATACAACTGAAGATCAGACACAAAATACCCAATGAGACGAGCAAGGAGTGGCTGCAGTGCAGGCCTGGCAGGAAAGATGACAAATGTCTGCTGATGTCTGTTTATAGTAGACTTGGTTTTAGCGACCACTGTTACATATTTCACCAAAAGTGGACACGCAATCGTGTGATTTGTACTGATGAGCTGGTGCACATAAACATACATACAATCAGGGCTTTTTGGAAGCTTGTCAAGTGGTGTCTCTTAGGCACGTTTAAAGGTTTTCATATTTTATTTATATATTATAAATACAATTTCCACACAACATATTTCCTTTAGAGCACAGTTTAATAACGGCATCTAGAAACATCTATATTCGCACACCTGCTCTTGATTTGAAAGCTCCAGTAAGTCAGCCATGGGCTAAACCTGATAGAGATTGTCTCCAACTGTTGGTCTATACTCCCCATCTCCAGTCATGACCTCAGTGCAGCTGCCATCACCATTCCATCCTCCACACTGATCTGTCTACTCTCTGTCTAAGTCTTTTTCTCAAATTATGAACCCTCATCCTTCTGTTCTCTCTCTTTTCTTGTACTGTGATTGGACACTCCTTTCAAGACGGATTGATAGGTTTTTAAAGCTCACATGACGAACGGCTCCCGCATGTGCATGACAGAGGACACCTTGCATTCCCGTGGGTCACTCAGGGAGCTGATGCCTATGTTCTCCGCTACAGCACATGCTTCCTTTAAGTCCTGTGACACAGAAGTCAGTGAACTGTGAAATCTAAAGGCTAACATTGACTTGACATGAAACCACAAAAGCTACTCCACTTAAAACGCAGAAATACTCTGTTGTAAACACACAAACAAACATGCACCACTAGCTGTAGTCATACACTCAAGCATGCTCATTAAGCACGTAGGCACTCCAGTGTGAGTGGGCTCTTGATGTGGCCTGGTCGCAAGCCCCTGCATTTACTGTATGGCCATGCCTTATAGGCTTCATTGCTGCTAGGTCCAGTGGTCCCCTGTCCTTATTTGGCTTTATAGGGTGGTGTAATGGAGGACTGGGATCATCCTCTGTCTCTGTGAGGCAGTGTGACTGTGTTCTGTTGATCCTACTAGACTAGGCGTAATGAGATTGCAGACAGGATGTGGCTAATCGCCTTTCCCTGGCAGAGATGAGTGGAGAGGTTCAGCTTCATACCTGCTGAGAGGTGGAGTAACCATTCTCTACTATGTTTGACTTCAACCCCTGATCTGACATGTGCGGGTAGGAAAAAAAGAGACTTCATGTACCTGTAGAGGTTAAATAACCGAGTCCAAAATCTAACCTCAAGAGTTCAACCCATTTGTGCGTGTATTCTGTGACTTTGTCTGTATCACCGTCATGTCTTTGTCTTCATCTCTGAATTTCTGTATGTGTGTTATGGGAGGGAGGTCCAGGGCTTCTGCCAAGGGGAGGAAGAGAGTGAAGGAGAACGGCAGGCCAGCCTGGCGGTTCTTCTCTGTTTCACCATAACTGCGTTGTCAGATTTGAGGATGGGCACTGATTTGAGTATCACGGGAGCCTGACTGACTGGGTGTCGAGTGAGGGCCCTCATCCATATTAATTGTCATATTATCATAACGCTTCATTGCCCTCAAAGGCAGCACATGGGAAGACCTCCGCCCTCCTACGCCTTTGAAGACAATGACGTTGTTTTGCATTCATTGACGCGTTGCTTGTGATTTGAGGCAGCAGCATCATGTCTTTTAATGTAATTAAAAAATATGCTCCCTTGCTTACATTAAATGTGAATGAATTATCTATTGCAAGTGGTCATTGGTTCCTGATTGTTTTAGTTTGAGTAACAATATATTTTCTGTCCTCATTGCCATTTATGACATAAAGAAGTGTTGTGTGTCAACCATTTTTTATCCTATGTGGTTCGGTGTGTTGGTTAGAGTCAGATATTAGATATAAACTGTAACTTGGCAGTGAGAGTAACAGGCAATACATACACATAGACTTCTTTTCTCAGTCTCATTTTCTGTCAACCTTCTCACATACAGACCACACACACATGCACCTTCTGTAGCAAAATCTTCATAATGTGTGTCATCTCAATAACCCCTTAGTGTCTCATTTAAGTGCTAAAGTGGTGAGTGTACACATATGTTCCAAGTTCCTGGGTCAGCGCACAAACCCGCTTGCCTTCTCTTCCTCAACTCAAGAAGACTATACGGGGACTTGTGTGAATAAATCACCAGATTAATATAAAAGTTTAAAAAAGGGAGTGAGTGACACATGGATGGATAGCGTGATTAAAGGTCCTCGGGAGTAGCGGGCTTGGTTTTCCAACATTACTTTCATAGGATTTATGAAACCTTCCCATGCCACATCCAATGTCAGCTGTATACTTAAAGTTTAATGTCATATGTGAATTTGAATATCTAGATGCAACATGAAACCTTAACCTCATAAAAAAATAGCTCCAGTGAGCTTGTTTCTGAGAATATGTCTTAGAGCGTGCACATACATTAGCTCACATTAAAATCTACTTTAATAATCTATAAATTGTCTTTGGGAATATATGTTTTGTATAATTTATCCTTGGCATTTAAGTTTCATGTTATCAGTGCACAAAGATATTTTTGGCTTTAACTTTTTGTTGCTAGTTCCAGTTTTGTATATTTTTTTTTTTTCTGTGACATTTCATCTAGTCTCCTTATATGCTAACAAGCCACATGACTTCAGTTCCTCCTTCGCACAAGATGGGTATTATGCTGCAGGAGGCAGCAGGTCCGTCTGTTGCTGAACAGATCTGGTGTGTGTGTATGTATGAGGTGACATTTCATTGAGTGTTGTGGTGAATGTAAAGCAAATGTAAAAAAATAAAATAAAATAAAGAGTGTGAAAGAGAGAGAAGTATGAGGCCTTCTCCACATTTGTGTTTGTGTGTGCAGCACACTCTTGCATTTGTTTCCCTGCCTGCACACTTGTCTTGTGATATTCTAATTGGTGCTGGATGAGACTTCCGCTGGCATTGCCTCAATATTTGCCCGCCCGGCTTCCGTGTGTCAGTGAGTTACTAATGTGTTGAGCAGACTATGGAACAGTCTGCTGATCTACACCTCCTGCAGTCCCCAAAGGGAATTGGAGAAGGCAGATGGGGAGGCCACTGTGGTCCTTTATAAGTGGGTAACTGCAGGTTCTGTATGTGTGGTGTGTGTGCGCACACAATTAATGCATCGACTTAATCACAAAACAGTGTGAAATGACACAAAAGAGAGACTTTCCTTCTTTATAGATGAATACTACAGATGACAGAGTCCTTACAAATGAATGGTTTACTGTTTTCTACAACAATAGACACCAGAAGCTTTGACTCTTTGCTTTTCGTTTCTTCCTGACCCTCACAGTGGCAGCCAGACACACTCTGAACAGAAAAGCTATCCTACTTTCGCTGTGGTGTAGGGGGCTGTTTTTCACTTTCTTTTTTCAGAGGGCAAGCGGGGGAGTTTGCAGCTGCCACTCGAACGCACATATGGGCAGAGCGGTGGTGAGATGGGGGCGGGGGACAGAGAGCACATGGCCCCCTCAGTCACACTTTTAGAGAGGGATGGCGATAGAAAATGGGCGGCTCTCTGCATGCACAACATTTTAATTTTTGATCTAACTTTGACAGAAGAGACAGAGTATGAGAAGCATTTCAAATGCTACTTGATCATTTCTGGACAATCAACACTGGTGCTATTGCACTATTGTCATTATCTCATATTTACTGACACTTACACCAGCGTCTGCAATTACTTCTAAATATTCTTCTAAAAAACAACAACTTATCACGTCACAAGAGAGCTCTGTTGCACCAAGGTTTGGTGTTAAATGTTTGGTGAAACATGTGGTCACAGTTTTGTTTCTTGCCGAAATAAATGTTAACACTCTTGTACACATACAGAACAAAGCTGCAACAAAGAAATGAATGTTGTCTATTTCTCTGTCCCTCTCTTTTACACACACACACACACACACACACACACACACACACACACACACACACACACACACACACACACACACACACACACACAATCACACACACACACACACACAAAGATATTAACAGACATTCAGAGACACATTTCTGTACTCTTTTCGAAATATGTTATGTGAATGCTAACAGCTGGATTGGAGAACAATATAATTTAATTCGGCCCCACTGCCACCCTCATCACATTTTGTGTTTCTGTATGTTTGGGAGTTGGAGGAGTAATAACAACTGGGACATATCAGTTCTTGTTTTAGCAAAGATCACAAGTCATCTGCGATTCATTTATGTATTTAGACCTGATTATTTCATAATTTTACATGCTGTATCTACATTATAATTGTTTATGTAAATGCACTTGCATGCCACTGCTTTGCTTATTAGACTATTGCTGCAACATGTTTGACATTATAGATGTAAATTCAGGAACAATTGAAATTATTTGTAAATGTCTTCTAAATGTGATGCCTGCATCTACATTTTGCATTGTAGTGCTTTGTCATATTGTTTGTAAAGATGCTTGTCCAGATGGGCCCTGGAGGGAATTAAGAGCACTCAAGCACGCGTAGAATGACAACTGATACTCCACAGAAAGACTACTATTACAACTAATGGACTGCATCAATAAGAGAAGCTGCATTCAGCTTGGGGGTCTAACATTTTACAGATTTAAGTTAATAAGCCTAATTTACTTGGCACCCATTCAGATATATAAAGCTCACAACTTCCTATTTTATATGACAAGCCAATAGCACTTGTTCTGCAGAATTAATATTTGCAACAAAAAAAGGTCCCTGAATATAAAAGGGGGAAAGTGAAGGATGAAGACCTTCCACGATATTAAAATGCACTGTGTGGCTCAGCGCCCATGTTTGAGGTTGATGATCAGATGATATCACCCTGGCACCAATGGTCTGGGCGGTTCCTTTTCCCGTCTAGGGTTGCCATGAGAGATGGACAGCAGCTCCCCGAGGGCCAATGAAAGAGGTTGTTATTAGAGGCACTTCCTGTAAAAAGTTACTTACAAATATCAAACTCATAAAACACATAAGTGTGTGGCAGGGTGTGTGTGTGTGTGTGTGTGTGTGTGTGTGTGTGTGTGTGTGTGTGTGTGAGAGAGAAGAGAGAGAGGACAAAAATGGTCTTATTCAGCAAATATTCATTACACAAGTTTGTAATAATCCTCAGACAAATCATCGTGAACATAGAACATGCATAGTACAGTACAAAAACCTACTGCATATTGATACATATGCAGGAAATTCATCATAAATAAAAATTTAACATCCATGCTTGTGACCTCAAAACCCATTTGTCAAATGATATCACTTCACTGAAACAGGAAGTGTATTGCCCACAGCTATGGGTTTGCTGCATCAGGTAATGAGTCACAGCCTATATGATGTTATCCCATCCATCCGGACATGCAGGCTGACACCAGAAGCTCACTGCCCAACCTATTTGAGCAACAGCTGAGACATCACACACCACACTGTCCACTGAATGCATGACATCATCTTCACTCCGGTGTTTTATATTTATAAGTAAGGGATTAACGTCTCTCTGGCTAAATTAAGACTGCTCTTGTGCTCTTTTAGCTATTTCTCTCCTTTCTTGTCAGTCTCATTACAACCTCCTAAGATAATTTCTGTTATTCCTGTTTGCTGTTTTCTACTCTTGTCTCTATCTCCTACTTCTTCTTCAACAAAAAATGTTTTCCTCTACTCTCTCATCTCTCTCTCTCTCTCTCTCTCTCTCTCCCTCTGCGTGTCCTTTCCTCCCTTCCTCACCTCCCTCCAGCCCCTCAGGCCACGGAATGTGCGTTGCAATCTGCAGCCCCAGTGCTCTGCTGTCTCCCCAGGCCTCCCCATCACCCTGTACCCTCCCCTTGTGCTTTTAGGCCCCTCTGTTTAATTCATGAGCTTCCTGTGGCTCCTGTCATGTCTCATCGGGGCCACAGGAAGGCACAGTGTAAATAATGGAGCATCCCCAAAGACATGTTCAATGCTGACTGTCACAGTAGCGCACCATGTGCTCCCATGGAGAAGACAGGACAACAGTCTGTGTTTATGTGTCTCTCTAACACATATGCCATGCTCATAACATTATCTTTACACATATGGTGAACACAAAGTGTAGTTACAGCAGGGCTGCTGGCACACGTAAGCACATACTGTGTTGATGTGCCACATTTCACCTCTCAGATATTTTGTACTTTGCAGAATGTACACAAATAAATATTCAAACAAATGAAAATGCCTCATGGACAGGTTTCAACATTGCACAATACATTTTTTTACTTCAAATTTCAAATAAATAACTTTTTTTTAAATTACTTTTTGTGTATTCAAACTACACTTGTTTTATTTCAGTAGTCTACATCATACACCATAAAACAAGCTGAGGCTCATTTATCAAATGAGCATAGCATTCTCCCACTGCGAGAATGCTATGCTAATCTTTACCATTGATCACCTCTGGGGTTTTATTGGCATTATTCACAGCAGAGGTAGTTTCGAAGCAACATCCCATCTTCTGTGGAATCCTTCCTTAAACCCCATAACAGGATGCTCAGATCAATACTGTTGAGACAAAATGAGAAATTAGGGCAGTAGTAAGGAGGCAAGGCCCTCACTTAATTCTCACAGGGCAAAGTCTTTAAAATGATCTGCTTGTTAAGCATAGCTGAGCAATTCCTCAAACACAACAAAGATCCCTTTGTCCTACTCAAATATCTACCCTCAGGATATTTGTTCTGCGTACATCAATAAAGAATGGATCAGGACAGGGGACTGAGCCTGGATAGGATTGTAAAGCTCCAGGCTCAAAACATAGTGTCCTTGTAATTTGCCTTCTTCTCTTTGCAAAATCACTTACCCTGCAGGATTTCTCCATTATCAATTTTCAGGGCATCAGTCATGTTTATGGCACTATAAATTGGGCAAACAAGCCGGTAATGTAAATGGGGCTCAATGTTGTGATGGACAGATAGAGACTGAGTTGGCTGTGGAATAAAATAAACAGATTTTGCCTTGAATCCAAGCTGAAGGCCTGTTTTTCTCTGCGATGCAGCAAACTATTTTTCATATGTGCAGGGGGTGACTGTTTTCTACTTACCGTAAAGTACACATTTGGAGAGATGTGTGTATTTGCAGGTGTACAGTATGGGCTTTGGTCATATTCACCCAGTGAGGCTGTCTCGCTCATTAGAGGCAGCCCTGCAAATCTGGGTCACCATTATATATGGGTTATATAAAAATGTAGTTAAATAAAGTACATTACTTTCATGGAGGTATAACAGTGAATGAGAACAGCCTGTGCTCATACATGCCATAATATGACCCCATCGGAGGTCATGAATGCAATGGCTGCATCCTTACAGTTATGTCTCCCCACAGAGCTGAAATTATATCAGAATTAAGTGTCATGTTTGTGTGTGCACAAAATGGATGTGTTTCGATATGTGTCAGGTACAGAGACAGTGAGACAAAGATGTAAATGTCACGGCAGTTGATCACATCAACATAGGAAATCTCTTGGGGGTAACAACCTGGCAACACACCATGTCCTTATTGATCTGTGCTATGTTCAGCAAATCTGCTACTTAGGCTGACTGTGTTTTACTCGTACCTGTATAACCCCACACTGAGGTTCTTGGCTCAGGTATGTTGTTTAATTCTGCTTGATCTGGCTCCCTGTGGCCATTGATGCAGCCTATTTGTTAATGGAATGTGTGTGTGTGTGTGTGTGTGTGTGTGTGTGTTTGTGTGTGTGTGTGTGTGTGTGTGTGTGTGTGTGTGTGTGTGTGGGTGTGTGGGTGTGTGTGTAAACACTTCTCATTCATCCCTGGTGTTCTATTTGGGATCCAAGACAACCAAGGGGGTGAGCGAGCATCCGGAAAGCGTACCTCCTACGGGGAGATTCTGAGGCTAACAAGCCATGACCTTCAATTCCATTGACTCCCATTCATTTTAGCGTCACTTTGACATCGAATAACTTTACATCTGAAGCGTTTAAAACTCTATTTGTCCATTGTTTATTTCTAAAGAAACACGATAATGTATAAAAGGCTCCGTTACCTTGTACCTCACGCTATGGCCCCGTAGCGTACATTTTTGTAAAAATAGGCTAACGATTGTGTTATAACTATGCAACTTTCTGTCGCACTGTAGAGAAATTACCGTATAGTCAGGAGAAGCTTGCAGGTAATCTGACTTACCTTAGCTGTTTAAGTTTAATTACTAATGTTAACTAGCATTTTAGTTAGCAATAATTAGCATGTGCCTATGTTATGTCCTTACATCTATTGGGTATGAATTCATATCACAAGTTCTTGAATATCATTTTAGATAACTTCTTAATATTATACATTAATGCATTACGCAACTTAATATGGCGCACTGTTTTAAAATAAATAAATATTATGCAAAATGACATAATAATTAATCAGAAAACCAAACGTTGCTCCTGCTCCTACGCTCATGGACAGCTCCTACTCATGCTCTCCATCTCTGCAAGATTTGGAATGATTGAGATTTCTCTTGGCACAGCTACCAGAAGACCTACAAATTCCAGACAGGTTGCTCACGTCACATCTACGTCGTCCAGCTCAGTTAGAGGCTGCGCAGTAACGCTCAGCCCTCACCGGAAAAGTGCTTCTAATTGACTTCACTGGTCTCCGTCGAAGTCTATGGCGTAGCTGTGTCCATTTATTTGACTGTCTATGGAGGCACCAGGCATTCTTTATTGTAACAGCTCAACAGTTTTCTTTCACCTTGATATGAGAATAGCTTAATACATTAATTTGAACTGATAAAAAAAACTAAGAAAATGGAAAATATATTTATTCATACATGGTCCATTTACCAACATATGAACTTGAAATATTTCCTTAGGCTACTCTGTTTATTAATGTAATTTCCATATTTCCAAAAGCCAAGTTTGTGGCAAAGGGAAAGGTTACACTTCAATACCTTTCTACATATTGAGTTATGAAGCCAAGAGAAAAGAACACACAAGGGTTAAAGTTTTTAGCAAATAAGTATGGTATCTAGTGATTTAGAAGACATTGACCCTCATTTATCAACCTAACGTAGAAACCAGCGCAGATATGAGCGCAGAAATCGTCTTACGACAGGCTTCACGTGTGATTCATGAAACGTTCGTATCACACCAATCAGAGCGTAAGAATGCCTACCTATATATAATAAACACACGGTAGCGGAGTTTATGAAGTGTCTTTTATTTTACTCGTGTTTTTTTTCATGAGTCAGAACTAGGCAACAGCCCCCTGTGCTGGACCACCACCCCGACCCGGTCTCCTGACAGCAGAGGGGCTGGAAAAACAAGCCGAAATAACTCGGTCAATGGCAGAAATAAATCGTTCACGACAGAGAAATGAAAACCTGAATAATAAATAAAAATGTTGTGCATCGTCATGTTTCCTGAATTGAATATCATTGCCAAACATAACACTAGGCCTATAGGCTACCTTTTAAAAGTGAGGAATAATATCCTGTCTTCTTGGTATAGCCCCCAGTTGGGTCTGTGCTGGACACTGCTCTCTGGGCATCGGGTCATCTGGCTCCATCGCTACATTTATGGCACCCTGTTTTCCTGCGAGATGTTGTGCAGAACACCACAGGCTAAAACAATGTTGCAGACTTTTTCTGACGTGTATAGGGTCCCCCCCGCTGATGCAAGCCATCTGCCCTTAAACAATCCGATGGAGCGCTCCACCATGGTTGTACCTGCTCATAGAGGTCTTCTAAAAGAGCCAGATCTGCCATTGCTGATAAGTGATCGACTGATGACTTCTCCTTCTCCTGTTAAACTGAGTATATGCTGCACCGCAAGGTCACACTTGCGTACACGAGTTTAGACCAGACGTGAGATTTTATCGCAGCCTACGCTCACGTTCAAATTGATAAATGCCGAGCTTTGCGTAGGAATCGGCGTACGCCCGTCCTACGCCTGTTTTAGGTCGTACGCACGTTTCATAAATGAGGGCCAATGTGTGTAAGTAAAATAAAATAAAATAAACATTTCCCTCGTGAAATATTGCCCATTTGCTGCCTTATATTAACTAAAGCTGCAGTGGCAGGAAATTGGAGGAGGGCACTGTATGAGATGTAGTTTACACAGTTGGTTGTGATATTATGACAGTTGCTGTTAGTAATAAACTCACACACTGACTTTCCAATCTGGCATCAACATTTTGTTTGATCACTTGAGCTGTGGTGGGCTATATCAAAAACAAAATATACCACTCTGGTTTACTTGCAAAGCTCTTTATAGCATTCAGTGGCTCGATAACAGGCAAATTATCCTGCTGAAAAAAAAGTACATTCAAGCATGAATAATGCAAAACAAATTTAGATTATGGAATAGATTGCATTATAAATCAGCAGAGTGCTTGGAGGCAAGAGGTGAGGGTCTGCTATCTACTTGGCATAATCCGCTCCCTGGAATGGATGTCATAAAACGTGCGTTACTTACAATGTGATGAAGTTGGGTCTCAGAAGAGCAGCTCCCATGGGCTGTCTAGAGTAACACAGTAGGAGGCTTTGTTTTGTGTTAAGTGGAAGAGCGATGGTGGATTAGACACTATCGTGAAAAATAAGGGCAATGCAGGTGGGGAAATCTAGGACAAGCCATTAGATGAGGAAGGATATTCATCTTCAGTGCCATGGGTTCCAGCAGAAGCAGGCTGGAAATATCATATCATCTTTCTTCCTTCTTTCTGCTGTTCTGTTTCTCTTGCCAATTGCCAATATTTGCTTCTCTGACCCAAATAATAGAAATTTACTTCCTTTCATTCAAGATTGGACAGGTTTATAGTCTCAAATGTGAGTACAAAAACACAAAAGCGTTTTTCATCAAAGGCGGCAGGTGAACTGCTAGCCTCTGTGGCACTCATTGTAATGATCCTGATGCGGCTGTTTAGACAGATGGAAAACACCTGCAGCAAGGAACTTGCATTTTCACCAGTGGCAATTTTCTCTGGTTCTTTCTAAAACAGGAGCAGGCATAGTTTTTCCATCAAGGGCGACTCTTGCTCTGCAATTAATTAAAGAGTACTTTATTCCCCGCTTTTACTAGCTAATGTTCTTACCACCCCTCACAAAGACATGAACTTTCTGTAAACACACACTAACAGTCTCTGAACTCCAGCTGCAGAGCTGTGCTTCCTCAGCTAATTTAATGGGAGTATAGAATATGTCCCAGCACCTTTGATTTAAGTATTGTAGTGCTGCATTTTTTCATTTATTGAAAAGATAGTTGTTCTTCTGGCACACCTTGGGATTTAAAAAATAATGGTTCAAGACAAAGCAAAGAACCCATCCCTGTAGACTTTAGCGGTGTGTTTTTGTGCATGATTGAATAGGAGTTCTTAATGTTCCTCTTGGCTTTTTGTCTTCAAAAGCGGATGAAGGGTTGCTGCCGGATCAGCAGGTATGGTTTTATCATTGCTGGCTAGACAGGAACTATTTTTACCCTTCTTCCCTTCACCATCCAAAACACTGCAAAAATGCCCCGGAGACAATGGCTGCAGCAGTACAGTGAGTGAAGTAGTTTTTTTGCTGTTTACTGTTCACTTTCTATGACAATGGCAGTTGAATGAATTCATAATCCAGGGCTGCATGATACAGTTTTCTGTCAGAGTTGTACTGCAATTATGGCATGGGCTTTTAGAATTGATGTTAGAAGTTCAAATGTGTTTGTGACCGTGTGTGTTAACTGCTAATGAGACTGAATGTAAGTGACGGATGCCCATCTGTGAAAAA
This sequence comes from Perca fluviatilis, assembly GCF_010015445.1. NCBI lineage: Eukaryota > Metazoa > Chordata > Actinopteri > Perciformes > Percidae > Perca > Perca fluviatilis. Next base: position 17,068,389 of record NC_053117.1, read on the forward strand.
AGGTCACATGGAGAAGCCCTGGGAGGAGATGACTGCTGTGGCCTTCTGCTCTGCACGTGCAAACTGTGTGCAAGATAGATAGATAGATAGATAGATAGATAGATAGATAGATAGATAGATAGATAGATAGATAGATAGATAGATAGATTTCTGAATTCATTGTGTTCTGTTTGTCGCCAATCCAGACTCTCCATATTCTTGTACTTTTTTCCATGTGCCTCTTAATTTTTCTGTCTTTGTTTTTGTTTTTACTTTCCTTCACAGACCTCCCCGAGGCCAGTAGCATCCAAAAGCCTCTTTATGAGGACCTAATGAGAACTAAAGCCCTGCATTCAGTCGTGGTGCCTCTGGGCCCTGTTGCATTTCTGAGCTTTCATGTCCCATCCCATTCAGAGGGGTTGACGAAAAAAGCAAACAGCAGGCTATTCTTAGGAGGACAGGGCACGGCCTGATGTAAAGAGAGAGACATGCTGGTTCTGCTATTCACCAACACTAGTACATTATTTTGATAGTATATAGGCTATTATATATTAGTTATAAGTAGATGAGTAGATATATACAGTAAGTTGAACTTTAATCGTATTTACACGATTCCTTTACCAGCCCAGAAGCACTTTTTAAAAACAGCGCTGCTTAATTATTTAAATGAATTGAAGTTAAGTTGAAGTATCAATTTCAAGAAAGCTGGCAGAAAGATAATGTTGTGACTTTCTGTTCTTCTTCTGAGTCCAGTCAGTCAGAGGAAAAGTGTGGGTAAAGCCCCCTCTCCTGGCCAGATCCTGCAACCCTAAAACAAGCGCTGTTTTGTCTGATTTAACTGGGGGGAATACACAATTTACCATTTATCTGCAAAATCCAAATGAACATATTAAAAAAGTAATTGTAGCTAATGACAGATAATGCACAGAACACCTTGTGTTGATATATCTCTTACATTAGATGCAATGTGATGCATCTTTTAAATGAAATATCTACAGGATGTAGGATGTTGTGTGACTTTTGCTTCACAATGCCCATTTTCATAAGACTCCTCCTGGAGTGACAACAATGCCAACAGTCAGTCACAGTGCGTCTGTGTGAGGCTTCCACATGGCGGAGATCCAGCACACACAGACACTGCCATGTGTTCTGGTGGTTTGACACAGAGATGGGAACAGTTGTCAGAGAGGGCCCCTGTTGTTGTCAAAGCAAACGGGGATGGTACACAGAATCACATGTTTTGATATGTCTTCTGTATCCACAGCCAGCAACATCATCGCACCATTTTTAGACAGACCAGTAGGTGGCACTGTAACATCAAAGCTGAAGCAAGTGTCCTTATACTGCTATATGAAATACATCACCATTATGAGAAATGTCAGCCACGCGTATCATCACAAATTGGGGAACAGATTGGTGGGAATGAAAGCTGTATGTTAATAGGAGATGATAACATAAGAAAATGCAGAATCTCAGGATAAATTCATCCTGAGGAGTATAGATTTAGATTTACTCCAGCCTGCGGCCCTTTGCTGCATGTCGTTCCCCCTCTCACTCCCCTTTCAAGTCCAAGCTATCCTGTACAAATAATAATCTTCAATAATCCAAAATCTTCAATCCCAAAAAATAATCTTAAAAAAAAAACAAAAAAAAAAAACACAATGACCATCCCTGTCCTTAAACAAACTATGTGGAATATCCAGGAACTGAATTATGAATTGAATATAATTACTATTATACGGGAACAACTGATTCGCAATAAAAGCAAATATGCAGCTCCACAAGTTAAACTCAGGAGTGTTGTTCTTATAGCTTGGGAACAATGAGAAGTAAAGGACAGAAATTACGACCTCTCTGTTTGGCTCACACTGCCATGAGTTCCCCATTGCCTGCTTCGTGCAGCTGTAAATAAAGGTAATTGTGCAAAAGCTTAATTAAATGACATAAATCCTGTTTACGATGTCTGGGTTTTACTGAGCCACTGAATCGTAGGGGGAAGGAGGGCTGCAGTGTTTGTGTGTGTGTGTTTGTGTGTACACTTTCTCTCTTTTCCTACCCCGACACAGTGACACTCCCTCCACCCCACTGCCCGCTACGTGCTTTCCCTTTTCCTCACACACACACACACACACACACACACACACACACACACACACACACACACACACACACACACACACACACACACACACACACACACACACACACACACACACACACAATGTATGCAAAACACAAACTTCCCCTCTCTGTGTAGACATGAGGTACAGCTTTATTGTGGCTCTTGCTAGCGTCACTTTCTGTGAAACTCTGGACACTGAGCAATAATTCATCTCTTTCAATAGAGCTGAGTGTGGGGGGGGGCAAAGGTGTGGTTGTCTGACTGGCACTCTGGTATTCCACACCACAGACAATGCAGACGGCTCGGCCCAGTGTCCATGACCCTGAGCCCTGATGAGAGGATATTTAATGAGCATAGGAAGCGAAGGGAGCAGACAGACAAGGACGTCCCCAATTTAAAGAACAGGCAAATATATTCATAGAAAGTCAAATAGAGTTCAAACCGTTGGCATAAAACTCAAATAATGCAAAGGCAGGGGGACATTGTCTATGCGGGACATTTTGTCCCTCAATCAGCTCACATTTGTCTTAACGTAGAATATGTAGTGGCTTTGTGTATACACCACCAACAGAACCTGCCTCCATATCTCTGTCTCAGCAGTTTCATCCAGCGAGCACAATCTGCTATGATTGATTGATATTAGATTGAAATGACTGGCTGTTGTTTCAGCACCATTGACTTCAGCGAGAGTTGCAGCCGAAGATTACAACACTGATTGCATTTCAATTTTTAATGGAAAGTGCCCAGAATACCCAAAGTTCTTTGCTGGTGAGTTCACGCAGAGTGTTTTGCGCCATTAGCGACCCTCAGAAAGACAAATTGGTTGCATTACCAGCTGCCTAATGTTCATTTATTATTTGTAATAATAAAGTGGCATGTGTTTGTGCTCTCCTGAAATTGATTATGTTGTACAGCACACCGTTCGTGGAGGATGATGTTTTTTTTGCAAGCTCATAAGTCATTTGAGTCTTTGTGGCAGTTATTAATAGCTCTGTGTGATGAGCTGCCACTAAATCAACTGGGCCTGATCCTGTTGGATTCAGTGGAACATGCAGTAAGACATGATCCCACTGTATGTGCCCTAATGGCACGCGGCCCAGTCTACTGTGGACCATTAGACCCAGATTCAGTGCGTAACTGATAGGGATTCCCCACATATTGAATGGGTGTGCATGGCAGGGATGATGATGGTTAGAGATGATGCATTGGGAGCAAACAGGTGAGGGGTGGTGCAGTGTCTAGTAGAAATGGATGAACTGATTCATCCAGACTGCATCAATTCATCAAACATCCATGAGTGGGAAGGATGGTGAAAAAAGTGTGGGGAAAAAAGTAATGAAAATCAAAATAACATGGGTGGCATGCTGCCAGTGCTACAGATAAAATTGAGAAAGGAAAGATGGGAAAGTGTCACCTGAAAAGACTGTTGGTTACCAGGGATATGCAGCAACATTGTTGTTATATTGTGCTCAACCCACAGCAAAAGAGCTCTGTTATAAGCACACATGACAGAGTTGGCTGTTAGAAATTACAGGTGGAAGTGAATGAAATCCAGAGAAAGATCTAAATCCTTTCTACAGTAAAGTAACAGATGAATTATTCACTATCAGAAATGGTACTGTTTCCACCAATAGGCTACATCTGCAGCTTTCTATCCGACAGACTTTAGTGAAGCAGCCCATAATTGCTCAGGGCATGAAGTAGTACTTAAAGCCCAGAACGATGTAGATCAGAGTGCAGTGCACACCACAGTGACAGGCACCACCAGTAACTAGTCCATCATGCTAACCTCTTTACTGTAGCGGATGGAAAAGTTAAGGGCCCATAATGCTGCAACACTGCTTGCACATCATTGCAGGCTATATCCCACATGTACCGTTTGGCAAAAAAAAAAATGTGCGGAGAACAGCTTTTGAATCAAAGGGAGCAGAATTACACCACTGGTTAGAATTTAATGAAAGCATATAAAGAGGAAATCTCAGTATGAAAGATCTCAAGAAACTGCTAGCTGGGAGAAAGTTGCAGCTAAAAGCAGTGGTAGGAAGATTTTTTGTATCCAGCTGGAACAAATCTTTGAACGGATCTGAGTATTTGCCATTCACTCTGGTTAGTTTTAAATTGTGTGGTAAATGAATAATCAGCAGAGCTCTAAGACTGAGAGATCCAACACCAACAAACAAGTAAGTACAGAGCTCCAGGACAGCTCAGGCCTCCATCCTTCCAGCCTTATCTTTTCTCAGCAGTATGTTGGAAGACTCCTTCTCTGTACCAAAAGTGAAAACCCCAATATAAAGCACCCCCCTCCCACCCCACCCCTGGTGGATTATTACTGTATGTGGCTATTCTCTCAAAGGTCAAGAGAAGCGATTTGTCTCCCCACCGCTCTATACTGTCTTTCACTCTAAATCCCAGTGGTGTCTGGGAGGAGATGATAGAGCTGTCTGTTTCTTCCCCTCAATCCCCCCCCCACCCCCCACCCCCCCTCCATTTCTTCCTCAATCGGTCATTCCCTCAATCAATCAATCAATCAATTAATCAATCAATCAATCGACAAGCATTGTGTGGCATCATTTAATGTTTCAGTCTTGGCTACAATCACACATGCTTAATAAACCTTTTTTTTTGCTAATCTAATTTAGTGTCTCTCCTTCATTGAGAAACATTGGCATACTAACATGTATGCATTATGTTCTCACCATATCAAAAGCAGGTCTTTTTTCCACTCATTATTTAATGTATTCGGTTCCCAGGTCCCCACATCTTGATTTTCTCCTCTTGCAGCTGGTTGTGCAGATTTGATTCTGCATTTCCAGACTTCCCAAACTCCCTGTTGCTTATTCTCTCTGCATCATTCACAGATGGCTGCTGAGCAGGCTCCAGGGACACTAGGCTTGCACGGACTGATTGGCTGGATACTCAGCTATAATATTTACAAAACCCAACAGACTCCCCATTGTTTAGTTTGTTCTAAGTCTTGTGTCTGTGTCCTCATCCTCACTCTCAGATGATGTTTTATCCATGTTTTTGTTGTGAGCATGACTGTAAAGGATAAAGTGTTATACTGTAGTTTTTGTAAGTAGTGTTTAACAAATATTTAACTCTCACTTTTACATACTGTAATTGCCTTAAATAACCCCAGGTTTGGACTGGGGAGGGCCAACTCATTTTTTTTTTTTTTTTACATTTAAGTGTCTGAATGAATGGAATAAATCAAACCTGTTCCATGTGAGTAACTCATTAAAAAAGCAGTCAGAGGTTAAATAGAGTGATGGAGGGTAAAGTTTAATTAGACCGTCTTTTCTTGCTCTGTAAAGCAGGCCATTCACCTTAACTTTAGCAGACCTATTTGGGATCTTACTAAGGAAAACGAATGAATGAACCATAGAAACGTTTAAGCATTAAATGTGGGGTGAGAACACAAAACCAATTTAGTAACAAAACAAAGAAAAGAATCCCCCACATTTCCTTTGCCAGTATATACTTCTGCTATAACCAGGATTCCATTAAGCTAAAAATACAAACGTTTTAATTTTACAATGCAGTGAGGTATTCGACAACAGGGCGTGTAAGTAGAGATATTAGCTAGGTGCCCATTTCACACTGCTGAACAACACATGCTGAAAATGCAATTAACTTCTTAGAAAAGACATTCAGAACAAAGACACTTGAGAACAAACCCACATTTAAAGTCAAAGAACTAAGCTTCATTGTGTTACCAGACTTTGAAGGTAGGTGAAATTCAATTTCAAACTCTGAAAGACCATAGCTGCATCGAATTAAACTTACATACTTTGTCCAATTTTATTCCTGTGAAGATTACACCGAAGTAATGAAATATTATGATATAGCCATGGGGGAAGCTTTTCAAGGATAGATGAACATTTATTCAGAATAAGGGCACTCTATGATATGATGGCATTGCATCAAGATAATACTGCTGAGAATGCCTTCTGTTAGAGCTTATAATGATAAGTTAGATATCCACTGGAAATGATGAAACAACAGTGAAATTCTGGTAATGTCAGGCTAAAGTTCTGCGAGGAATTGTTTTTATTATTATTAAGCAAATACTATCGCTAACATTCATGAATCACCTTATTACCTGTACTTTCTAAGGTTATCATTACTTAAATTCTTGGAAATATACTGTATATATTTTTACTTCTTTGTTTTGAATATCTTTCTTTTCTCTACTTTTGAAATGCACCATTCAAGAAAGCTCTGGAGTCTCAGAGCCCCCAGGAGCCAAAGGGCTACATGTTCTATTCAGAGTTACTTTTTTTTTTTTTTTCAAAGTTTGTAAAGAAGTCTGCCTGTCGTCAGTTTGGATTCATAAACCAAAGTGTGAAAGATGTAACGCAGATAGCGGGATGCAGGGTGTGAGAGAGAGAGAGAGAGAGAGACAGAGAGAGAGAGAGAAAAAAGCCAGCAGACGGGAATATTTCTCAGCTCGCTGAGGCAAAACTGCCATCAGCGTCTGTGTATGAATTTAGGAACAGTGGATGTGCTTGAGCATCGTCCATGGCTGCTTGTCAGAGTTTTTTTCAGTCCCAATGAGGTGTGTATATGTACTATATTTTGGCGACATCTATCAATCTTTTTTTTGCAAGTTTAGAAATTTCCTTTGCGGACTCTAGAGTCACTGGCTTCCTGGGTAGAGTCAAGTGAGTGATGCGTTTTTATTGTGTATCCATGTGGGTGCTCTGACATAGAAAGAGCCACATGTCACATCAGAAAGCCATTCCCTTCATGTCCTACTGCTCTGGACTGAGCCGAGATAAAATGCTGCTGACATATTTTGTTGTGTAACAAACACTGAACTATGATTCTTGACAAAACTGGAAATGTGGAATGACATTTATGTGAAGACTACGCACAAATACTCATTCTACCGAGGGAGCGTAACCTGCAGTGAACTTATCTAGCTTTGGGTGTCGTGAAAGTTTTGTTGGAGCACACAGCTTTGAAGTGGTCTGATCGTTCCCATTACAGATTCAGCAAATGTTTTTGTTCAGTCAGCTTCCTCATTTGCCATGCAAGCTGAGCTGTCAGGGGGGGCCGCAATCTTTCCCTCAGTCCTTATCGTGCTTCCTCTCATCCATCCCTTCTCCTTCGCCTCGCTTTCCCCTAAGTGGCCACCCACCCCTGCCATGACTTTGCTCACCAAATTAACTGGGGCACCTACTGTGATTGGACCAGCCAGTGGAAAGTCAACTTTAACCTCTCTTATTAATTGGATGTATTGGCCTCTCCTATCAGAATGAAGAGGCTATGGAGCAGTGGGGTTTTGTTGGTGCACACACACACACACACACACACACACACACACACACACACACACACACACACACACACACACACACACACACACACACACACACACACATTAAAATCAGCAGGTAACTATTTAATCACTGAAGAGGCTTTTTATTCTGTATCTTATGTCTTTGTAATTGAATAGAGGAATAGCATAACAGTAATTATCACTTGGTTAGCCTGCAAGGTAAAGGATCTAACAAGATGAAAATCTTAAGAAACTCTGGAGTGGTCTATATCCTTTTGAAAAAGTGAAACGTAATTAAGTTTGTATAACTTTGAGAACTTACTGTAAAAAGTTTTGCTCTTCACCAAACAGAACTTTGAGAACAGCTCATCATTAACAGCAGATCTGAGGGACATCTGCTGGGTTGTTTCATGCTGAAAGTACCATAGGAATTACATGTCATGCAGTGGTGCATTCAAAATAGCATCTAATTTGTACAACAAATATTTGTGCCTCTTTAGGATCCCCCCCATAAAAGACTAAAATGGGTGTTTGATCCTTTTGTGGTTGTAATATTGAGTTAGTCTAGTGAGGCTTTGTGTCTGAGGTCCTGGGCGCCATGTGGTTCAGCGGGGCTTTGAAAAGCACCATTCACAAACCCAACTGAACACAGGCCAACCCCGAATAGCGCCTGCTCATTTCATCAAAACATCTGTGGCATCCAAAGAACATCCTGGAAGAGACTGGTCTGTAGAGAAATGCACCATTCGGAGCGCCCCGTGCCTTTCTCTGCCCCAGTTCTCCCCTCGATGTCTCTGCGAGGCACAAGCCTTTCATTCATATTTCCCCTGCACAGTCAGTTCTGCCTTTGTGGCTTGTCTTGTATCTCTGTTGGTGCTCTGTTCCCACGTTCAAAGGAAACAATTATTGTTGCATCCTGCCCATTGAACAAACACTCTGACAAAAAGTATGTGCGATCAAACTGTGTTTGTATGGATTCTTACTGTGCCATTCTGAGCTTCATATAATGAGTTTGACCTGCCCTCAGTTACTTATCATTAATTTAAATGTGGGACAATCAAAGGACACAACTATGAGAAGTAAAAACAGCTGAAAAGTTGTTTTAAACTATAAAGAGTGGTGTTTCCAGCAGAGTCATTTTCTCATCATGCGGCAGTTGTAACTTTGGCACTGCAAGTATTTCAAGTCTCCCAGGAATTCATTACATGTTAAACCCTGATAGTTTGTTTTTGTCCAGATGGGGGAGCTATCATGCTACCTTGCAACAGCACAATAGTGCACCACTGTACAGCCTCTCTACGTCTGTACCTCTGCATCTCTGTTGTAGGAGACTACTGCAGAACTACATCGTGCAAATAAGGTAAACAGAGTTGCAAAAACTATAAAAAATGCTGACTCTCAGACTTCAGGACAGTGTTTGTGCCCAATGGGGAACAATTGCAGAGATACGGTTCCTGTACGTGCAGCTTCTTCGCCCATTTCTGTACTATATATATCCATCGATATCTCTGTTGTCTGTCTTCAATCCAGCTGTCTGTGCAGTAAATAAAAAAATGAACTATTCTCCATATATATATTTATGAAATGAAAACTATGGAGACATGATGGCCTGCATATTTGGCACAGATTATAGGGAGAACTGCTGATTGCAAAACAGCTGCATTTAGTCTTCTTAGTCTTTAATCTATGCAACTAAATGTATGATAGATGTACTTTCTAAAATTGAGTTTGGCTGTAGCTTTCAGAGAAATATGACAGATGTTGTGTGTTTGGACTCGTGTGCTGTGTTTGTGCAAATACTGTATGCATATTTCAGCAGTGTTTCTGTGGATGTACTTGAACAATGTTTGTGCATCTGTTTCGGGGCTTATGTGTGTGCAAATGTAGCTTTGTGGCGGATGCCTTTTAGTTTGTGAAATGCCGTGGGTTGAATATCTCCAGTGAAAGTAACAAGGGAGGGAGACCACTGGAGAGCAACAGACACAGCTTCTGGCCCTGAAAAGGTTCAAATATTTTCTCTCTATCCGTGGGAGGAAAGAAACCCATGGCAGAGAAAACAACAACAAATGATCAAATGCGCCCTCCTTTTTTTCTGCCATCCCTCTCACTTTCCATCTCTAGTAGTCTCACATTGTCAGACCTTATTCCCACACAGCGTTTGCACTGTTCCGTCGCAGCAGAAAGCATCTCTGGAGAAGCTTCATTAGAGAAAAAGATATCTTCCACGGTTAGTTTTTTCTTCTTCTATGTAGATCACATTGAACCCAACCAACCCAGTCTTGTTTAGACTGAGGGGGTTTGTTACAGTGAATAAGCCTGCTGGCATGTATGTAGCATCTACTGTATGTGGTTGATCTGTACTGCTATACAGCCATAGAAAAATGTGATGGGTATAACAAGCTAAACACCAAATTATTATGTTTTTGTAAAGTAGCAGTGGAAAAAAATAAAATATGCTGCTGGCTAATTTAAATTGCTGCCTTAGAATAGTCAGTTGTTACAATGAATGAAATACAAAATTGAAGGACTTTTATTCAAATCTAATTTAAATCACTTGTGTTCTGGAAAGGAGACAGTAGCAAGCTCCAAACAAATGATCTCAAAACCTCTTGATTTAGCTGGGCATTTAATATGCCAAAAAGTATTTTATAACAGCCAGGTGGTGAAATGGAAGATATAAATATGTGCTTTTCATTGAGAGGGAAGAGAGCTAAATTCAAAATGCACTGTATATTGTATGAAGTAAGAGAGTAAAATGCACACCCATCCACACGCGACCCTTCAGAGGCATTAACATAAGGCTTGATGTGGAAGAGCGTGGACTGAAGTGGGCATGATTATTTCAAATGAAAACTTTTTCACCCAGAATCTTGCTGCTATTAACTCTGGCAGTGTGTAGTGTTACATTATTGAACTGAAGACCGCTCAGGGTTCTAAAGTGAGCTTGAGGGGATGTAGAGATTATGCCAGTTTTGGATCTCGCCCGGGGCCCCTGCCAGGTCTGTGCACCCGTTATTTTCATATCAAACTAAAAATAAAAAATAAAAACTTAAAGTGACATATGACATACTTTTCCCCTTTGGCTGCGCGACGTCTTTGTGATCTGCCACTGTTACAAAGAGGGCAGGTTTCCTTGAGGTGGTTGAGTGCATGTATTTTTCTCTAAGTAAATGTATTGCAACATTAATGAATGATAAAGGCTGCAGAGTGCAATCTGTGCTGTAAGGCTCAATTGTCTCTATAAGAATGTGTGCCTGTGACTCTGTGGCTTTTTGATGTACTCAGTTTTGTTAGACATGGTGGGACTGTTTTTCCTCTCTTACCCTTATTGCAGACTCGTTTGTTAAATGCCATCAAACGTTAAAAACTCCCGTGCACTTTTTTTCTCGGTGAGAAAGAAGCGCACATACACACATATGAGTCGACTCGGTACCCTGCGAGCATTCGTCTCCTATGAACAGCCATCCCCTGGAGGTTCTGGACTAATTGTGTAGAGTTCCTGGCTGAGGCACTCTGAGGAAGTGGGAAGTGCATGTACACTTCATCTTCCTGCACTGACAGTTCTGCACTTCTCCACAAGTCAGCATCTTTGAGGTGGAGCATGGTAAACAGAGAAGGTAGGGAAGGTAGGGCTTAGCAGAAAACTTGGGAGTTCAGCGAGTCCTTGAAAACTTTATTGACTGACTCCGCAGTGTCAGGGCGTTGTTCAGCGACTGGAGACAGCTGCTTTCACCTCTTATTGTCGTCATTTTGATATGATGGGCGGGCCATATCTAGAGCGTCTCTGCGTTTGGATGTAATGCATTGATTGGTTGGTACAATGAAATGCTATCATGCAAGATATTTACAACAAAGTGCTGATTAGAGCTCATCCAACTCACCCAGAGGGGTTATTTAGTCTGTATTTTAGTATTTGTCAGGCACCCACTCTCATTCAGAGTATGTAAATGTTTATAGAACCGTCAATCACTAATGAGTCCGCTCACACAACTAACAGTTACGAATGAAATTGTTTGACTATAATATTGAGGCTGGATATGAAATGTGTAACTGAGAACATTCAATAAAAGCTCGAGTCTTTCTATTAGATAGCTGTTCATGCTTTACACCAAGCTAAGCCCACTATCTTCTCCTCTGAAGTGCAAATTAGTCTATAATTAGATTCCACACGTGAGATGCAGAAAAGTCTATTATTGAACGGTCTACAGAGGCTGCAGTGAATGGCCACAAATACTGCAAACAAGGTGATTTACATATCTGCAAGAACAGAATGTATATGAATAGATAAGTATGTTGGATAAAAGGGAAAATAAAAAGCTGTGATGCTGCAACTGAGGCATTAAGTATATATACAGTAAAGGCCTTCACCGCAGTAATTGTAGGTAAGATATTCATTTTATTAGCATGCATGGTGTTAAACGATCACTGAGTGTTGATAAGCTTGTATGGAATTGATGTTTAATGACTTCAATTGGTTTTAATTAGTGCCTGTGCGCAAGGGAATGGAAAGCATTTGGAACGACAATTACAGTAATGAATTTACCAGGTATTGGCTATAATGAAGGTGTAAACTCTGGCAAACACTGCACACAAAAACCGCAGACACACAAAATAGCACTCCCTCTCCCTAATTCAATTCAATCAGGAGAGACTTCATTTAAGAGTGAAAGTTTAATGAACATGGTGCAAAATAGGTTGATATGTTAGAGTCTTTGGCGATCGGACTCCATTGCAATGTTAAATTAAAAGGTGTATAGAGGCTGTGGATATATAGGTATGTCTCCCCGATGGAGTCTAAACACTGGTGGAGGTGATGAAGGGATTAAGGAAGCCTGAAGATCTGGATGGATATGAATGTGAAGTGGGGCGTCTGATGGAGGAACCCTTGGTGCTGGGAATGATGAGAACTGGAGGTGAATGAGGTGGAGGAGGGTTGCATCGATTTAGCCTGAAATGACATCTGACAGCAGCAGAGAGTAGAACAGATTTAAAGTTTGAATGCAACAATGCAATAGCTCATGGAGATTGTGGCAAATCTGGTTGCTTTAACTGAAAGAGTAAACGCCCGCATTCAGCTGATGACAATGCAGCTGATTAGGTTGGGAGAGAGAGAAATGCAAAGCATAGAAGTCTTCCTGAAAGAATTTACGCCGAGCTTCATTTGCCCCCACACACTTACATACAAAATGCAGCGTGACAAACTCCTGCAAGAGACTTGGCATGCTGGGTGCGTAATCCTCCCCCCCTCTGCTTCCTTCCTGCAGCCGCTCAAAGTTCCACGCAGTGGAGATATGGCAAGCCCATCTGAAATGTGTGATGTAGACTATTGTGGGCACCATAGGACCCCTCATGCAACATGCCGTGTGCAAGCACACCCTTATGTACTTTTCATAAGTCGCCAGTACTGCGCTGCAGCGTGGTCTTTGTCCAGATAAACACCATTGTGTCTAATTGGTTCTCTCTGCTGAAGTCTGGCATCAACTAGGATTCTTAAAAGCCCCGGTTAGCAGCATAATGGCAGAGAATAGATCAAACATTTATGACAAAAAAAAAAGTACCCACTGCTTAGTGCATGTTTTTCGTTTTACTGTGGGACGCCCAGATAATGGGACCTGATCTCTCAAAGTGTCAATATCAGTCTAAAACGTGCACTCTCAGGGGGAGCATGCATGTCTCTTTATTATCTCTCTTTTTCTGCTAAAGGGTCCAAATGTTGACATTCCTACATTAGCACTGAGTGCTGAAGTGTACTGTAGTACCCAACTGAACCATTTGCAAAATATACAGTAGCTGCTGGCTGTTTTGTTTAGTCAGTGTCATACTGACAAGAGTTTAGAGCACAAAAGTGGAGCTGTCAAATGTCTACGTGGAACCAAACTTTCAGGACAAAATCTGTTTTTCAAGAATAAAAACATCTGGCCACAACTTTCTGCTGGAGTCTTTTAATTAACATACCGGATGCGAGAAATGATTATGACTTTTTACAGCCACCTTTCAAGCCTATGTGGGCGAGCGTTTGATACTCAAAAGATAGACTCGTTTGGATGGAATATCACTTCAATGAGGCTAGTGATCTTTGAGACACACTCAAAAGTGTAACCATGAAATGTGGCTTGTGTCGGGAGCTGAAGGACATCAACTAAAGCGGGATTACATTTTGAAACCGTGATGGTTCATTAAATACTGATAAAAGACCATTCTGAGAAAGGTTTGTTGTTTAAGGCTGAGCAATTTCCTCGGTAAACAGAAAAGCTAGAGATATCACCGAGGAGAATGACATTTGCATGCATTACGCAGTGTTGACGTTTTAAAATTCACTGCCTTCTTAAAAGAAATGTATGGTAATGACACTCCACCTGACCTCCCGTCAAGAGATGCATTACCACCTCAAGGTGCATGTAAACAGAAAAAGTGCTGATCAGACTATTACTTTAGTGTGTCTGTCTATGCAGGGTTTAATTGTGTGCTTTGGTAAGAAACAGTTGGGAGATTTAAAAACATGCTGTTAGTGTGCAGTTTAGTATGCTGTGATATAATAACAGGGTATATCAGGGTGTCATGTTTATGTATTGAGCAGTGTTTCTGACCTGAAAAGCCTCTCTCCCTACCTTTGAGCTACTAACAAAAGGTCAACCTATTCTAAGTGAGGACAATACAACACTCCTGTGAAATATCGGCTCCCACTTGTTGACCCCATTAAATGTCTGATAACTTTATCACCACTTAGCATGAGCTGCACGACCTGAATGCTCTTCCATCCAGGAAGCCCAGAGGCACTCGCAGTATAACATCATTACAAATGCACGAGAACACAAAAAAAACACCTGACAGCTTTACACGTTGCTGTGAGTTGTGTGTGTGTGTGTGAAATCAGGGGGTTACAAAGGGTATGTCAGGTTGTTTCTCGTGCTTACAGCTTGTCCCCGTATGTCTCTGCCTATATCTTTAGGCGAACCCAGGCACCTCTTTGATATACAGCAAATGAAAAACTAACCTTAGCCAATTTCTAAAAATGACTTCAGGCATAAGGTAGATGTGAATAAAGGTGCATAGAAAACCTCTTAACTTTTACATTCCCCTCTCCCACCAACAAAGCAGTAACACCTCCCTTTTTAAGACATTGTACTTGGATAATTATAGCCAGAAGAATAGGGTTAATTGAACTGAAAAGGGTTATTCAGTAGTTCCCCTGAAGAGCTAAGCTATAGAGCGGGGGAACAATATCTAACAGAAGAGCTGCAAGAGCAGGAGGACCGGACTCTTCAATGCAAGCCCTCTCAAACCAATTTGAATTTCTACTTAATTCGTTCGCTTTAAGTTGCTGAAGACAAAGAGTTTAAATTTACAAAGTTATGGGTTCTCTGTTAAATTTTACAATATGTTGTCTTTACGCCAACAGGCTACATATTTTATGAATCTTAAGGGATCTAAAAAGATGCTCATCTACTTTAATATCTGACCTGGACATATTACTCCCTGCAATGTGTATTTAACAAATCAAAAAGGTAGTAACTAGTAATCAGGTTTAAAAGGTCAATATTCTATACCTAAATATTTTATATAATAAACATGTTCTTAAGCATGTTACAATAAATCAAGCATGTTGGGTAGCTAAAATGAGACTAGAGCAAGCTTGATTACATAAATAAAATAATGAAATCATTAACAAAAATGTCAACAGCTAGCCATGTATATACTACTTTTACTCTCTGTAATGTACATATAATAGCTTTTACACAGAAAACAGATACCAGAATTGCAAAAAAAAAAAAAAAAGACTAAAAGAAGACTTCTTTGTTTTAGTTGAGGAAACTTTATTTACAAAGAAAATTAAGAGATTCCCATTCATCTACATGGATAACACTCGATGGATAAATATGTTCCAGCTGACGACCTGCAGGGAGAACAAGAAAAAAGGACAAAAGGGGATAAGATGACTTGCATACACCTGATGACAGAAAAGCAATTTCTAAGTCAACACCAGTAAAGATAAATGTGACAACAACTCTGACCTACACCCACATGATGCACATCAATGTCTGCAATAAACTGTCACATTAACTTGCTAAAGTGCAAGCTTATCTAAACAGAGCATCGATATCAACCCACATGACATTCGTTGCCATCACTCTCAGACATACAGGTAATTTATATAAGATATGCGGCTGAGCAAAAGGGTAAAGAGGCACAATGAAGGACTGTCATTGTCTTTGGTCACTATTCAAACCAAGGCTGAAGTAAATGCCACATCACCATGACATTTTAATGAAAACAGATATGCTAGATAAACAGTTTATAGTCACAGTCATAATTACCTTGAAGGCTGAGTAATGGTCCATTTTACTTCTTCAGGATCTGGTGTCTGACGACAATGAAGGGGAATGCGAAGCCACTGCCAAAGAACACCACCATCATGCCGAGCAGACGCCACTTGTTCTCCACGGAAAACGGCAGGTTCTGTAAAAAGACGAGTATTACGACTTAGGGAAATCTCCAAGAATAGTAATGCAACTCTTTTGCATTACATTATTCCTTATTAAACATTACCGTTTTTGACTACATATTGTTCTTATAAAGCACTTGATTTTCACATGTAATACACATTTAAATCCATACCTGGCAATGAACAGGTTATTTTACAGTTTAGTCATACATTATTAGTAGGATATGCAGTATATATACAAAGTGCTGCATAATACATCCAGGTATAGAGGGCAGCAAGAAATTAATGGCAGGACTTAGGGTAAAAATGTTATAAATTAGAGTTAAATTGATTTATTACCAAATAAGTCAAGTAAGACAGATGTTTTACACCAACCATTGTAGGTGATTAGGAGTCTCTGGGTGTGCATTTTTAGTGTGTGCATTTTAACAGCTCAAATTTAAATTAGGAAAACTGAAGCCAATTAGGAATATTTACAAAACAACTTAAACATGATCAATGGGCCAAGAACGCCAACTCTGAACTCTAATGTGAGTCCCTGTGTGCCTTGTATTTTAAAACTGTAAAAATGAATTGTAAAATATGAATCAAGCAGTTCACATCAAAAATACACTTGGCTATAAACTGAAGTAGCTCCTTGTATAATGCAACCAGGGCCCAAAGTAACAGTATTCAACACCAAACTACTTCGTTAGATGCATTTATCAATGTGGAGTACTAAAATACACATTGAACGGATTAAACTGCTAGATTTATGTGAACTAATTTAGTGATGTCCGCTATTTCTTTCATCAGAGGCAGCTACAGCATCAATAAACATTATTCTATATTTAATTCTAGAATATGCTAAATTGCCACAGGCGGTCTACTCTCGGCAATACCAAAACGTGAAGAGCACCTTCCTCCAGGTTGGCTTGTTGTTAGCATCCAGCTGTGACCTTTCAGCAATTAGCCGGAAGTAACGTTACTGAACAACTTCGTTCATATATTAACATTCGCATTACTGTAAGCGTTTGTGGGTTTACTTTCGTCTTGCCAAGATACATGCATCTTATTAAATGCAGGCAAGCACTGTAGAAAGCTTTAACTGACTTATTCTGGGTGCTAAAGGGCTTGCTAACTTGGTAGCATTGATGGAATTAGCTAATAGTTACCGTTTTAGCCACGAAGCTAATGCTAGCCAACAGGTCGCCTTCCCAGGGCTTCCTCAACAAATCAACACTTGCTGTCATAAGGCTGTCGTCGTCTTTAAAATGTTTGGTTACATTGTAAAGTAGAAAATACACATGCATATGGCTAGTTTTGCTAGCATTGCTATAACGCTGGTGTGACCTCCAAGGCCAGCTAACGTTAGGATGTGGATACAGACAAGGCCGGATACAGATAATATCCCATTTAAAACAATAACGTTAATGCTGCTTTTAGGAGATAATCTCACCTGTCCTGGTCCTTCACCATAGTGTGAAGAACGAACAGCAGACGTTGTGAATCGCCTTACAGCTTGTCCCAGCATGATTACAGTCTGGTGTCTTCTCTGCCTTAGTACAGCGTTGTTATGTACGACCTTCTTGTTCCTGTGAGCGGTAGAGCAGCGGCGCAAAGGGTTATGGGAAATGACGCCAAAGCGTGTGGGAAATGTAGTTAAAATACCGGAGAAGACTTTAGGTGGACGTCTACCGAATCTCTGTTAACATATTTAGATATAAACTCCATGGTCCATATAGCTCTGCCTATAATAATACTTATCTTTATGATGAAAACAAATTGTGATGGCTATAACATCGCCTTCTCTGTCACTATCTGTTATGCCAGTTTAAATGGTTGTTAATCACCTCCTTTTTGGTGGATTTTCTTAGCACTTTTCAAGGTTTTTGGTGCTCAAGTGATTTATAGGTATTCCTTTTTTTCCATAAAATGTTTTGTATGGATTTTATGATTATTTCTCTAAATATTATGTCTTTAAATGTCAGAGGTATTAGGGATATTACTAAGAGGAAAGCAATCTTTCTTTTGTGCAAGAGAACTGAGGCTGTTTTTATTTTACTTCAGGAAACACATTCTTGTGAATCAGATGCCAAATTCTGGAAGACTCAATGGGGTAATTTAGCTCATTTTTGCCATGGTACTAATTATTCAGCAGGGGTTTTAATTTTATTACATAAATTTAAAGGGGACATTCTTGAAACGGTTTCTTCTCAAGATGGTAGATGGATTACACTGATAATTAAACTAGACAATGCTATCTTTATTGTTTGTAATATATATGGGTTTAATTCCCACGCTTCTAACAAGGTCTTATTTAATGAAATAGCATCCAAATTGAAAGATCTGAATATTAAGTACCAGGGTTCTTATAATTCTTTGTGGAGACTTTAATGAATGTCCTGATGACGAGATAGATAGAGACCCCACTAGGCTTAGAGATCGCAGACCAGCTTGAGTCGTCAAGAGCACTTGCAACCTGTCGGTTCTTGCTCCAACCTTTCCTTCACTGTGCGATGCGCACTCCTTCAATCCCAAACCGACTTCACTTGGTATAACAGAAGACTTACTTTAAAATCTAGAATTTATATTTTTTTTTATTTTTGTTTGTCATCTATCCTTTCAATTTGTGAAAAGAAGTTAATCATCTTGCCCCCCATTAACTGACCAAAACAATATAAACAAATTAAGTGATACTATTAGATCCTACTTGTTCCTCAGGTTTTCGAGGGTATTGGAAATTTAACAACTCTCTTTTGAAGGATGATTCCTTTAATGACTCTATCAAAAAACTAGCAGAAGAATTCCTCAATTACGGCCTAAACGACAACTACAGGATAAAATGAGAACTCTTTAAATACAAAGTCAGATGTGTTGCTATTAAAAGAAGTAAGGAACTAAAAAAAGAAAAAAGTAAGGTGGAAGCTGAATTGATGCACAAACTTGACCTTTTACTGACAAAAGTAAACATTAATTTGGAAGAAGA
Organism: Perca fluviatilis; assembly: GCF_010015445.1. Taxonomy (NCBI): domain Eukaryota; kingdom Metazoa; phylum Chordata; class Actinopteri; order Perciformes; family Percidae; genus Perca; species Perca fluviatilis. The sequence goes on from NC_053117.1 coordinate 17,087,185, forward strand.
ACTCGAAATAAGGAAAATCCAGCTACAGCTGGACCAAATTTATTTAGACTTGGCAAAAGGAGCGTCCATTAGGTGAAGAGCCAAATGGCTTGAAGAAGGGGAAAAGAACACCAGTTACTAGTTTGCTCTTGAGAAAAGAAATTTTAAAAGAAAATCTTTATCTGCCCTTAATATTGACGGAGTTCCTTCTAAAGATCCAAAGCTAATTTCTAATTTTGTCACCAAATTTTATAGGAATTTATATGAATCACAATTTAATACAAGTGATTGTGCAAATTTCCTGAATAATGTTCAAGCTACCATCCCTTCAATTGATGAGGAGTTTAAATCACTGTGAATCTGACCTGTCAGTCAATGAAATTAAAGATTAAAAGGGCAAATCTCCAGGAATCAACGGCCTATCTGTTGAATTTTATATACACTTTTGGGAACACTTTCATAACTCTTTAATATGTGTGTACAAAGAATGCATCAGTCAAGGGGAGATGACAGCTACAATAAAGCAAGGCATTATATCTCTTGTCCCCAAACCTGACAAAGACCCTCTATTAATTGATAATTGGCGTCCTACTTTTTTAACAATAGATTATAAGATATTGGCTTTAGCTTAGTCGAACAGATTGAAGAAAGGACTTACTTACATACAGGGCCACGAACGGATCAGCCCCAGCTTATATCCAGGACATGGTCAAACCATACACCCCTACCCTCTCACTTCGCTCTACATCAGCCAAACTGCTTGCTGCCCCCTCACAGCGAGGGAGAACTAATCACTCTACAAAATCCCGACTGTTCACTGTCGGGGCTCCCAAATGGTGGAACGAGCTCCCCATCGACATCAGGATGGCCGAAAGCCTACACATCTTCTACCGAAGGCTACAAACACATCTCTTCCGACTACACCTCGGATAAAAAAAAACAAAAAAAGCTAATTTAAAGCTAATGTACTTGCACTTACTACTTGTTGTCTGGAGTTTGAACCTTCACAGTTGAAAGCACTTAATTGTAAGTCGCTTTGGATAAAAGCGTCAGCTAAATGACATGTAATGTAACATGTAAAACAAAGGGCTTATAGTTGAAACTCAAACAGGATTTATGAAAAATCGACATATTAGTTGTAATATCAGACTCGTATTAGATTTGTTGGATTATGCAGATGCAGTTAAGTCTGAGGCACTTATTTTGTTTCTAGACTTTTTTAAGGCCTTTGACACAATTGAACACTAATGTCTTTTACAGTCCCTTAAAGCGTTTGGATTTGGTAATAATTTTGTAGACATTGTCAGTATGTTCTATAAATATATTAATAGCTCAGTTATAATTAATCTCAAAACCTATAAAAGATTTAAAATTAATAGAGGGGTAAGGCGGGGGTGCCCTATCTCGCCCTTCTTATTTATTTTAGTCACCGAATTATTGTTGCTTAAAATTATATCTGACAGAAATTTTGATGGACTCTCAATATTTGGTAATTATACAAATGTCCCAATCGGCAGATGACACTACGATCTTTTTAAAAGACAAGAACCAGTTATGTAACTCTATTCACTTGATAGACCAATTTTCCAAGGCTTCAGGTTTAAGATTGAATATGTCCAAATGTGAAATCTTATCTCTACATGGTTGTGATGATTGTGTAATTGGAAATATCCCAGTTAAGGATTCTGTTAAGTATCTGGGGATATTTATAACCTAGAAATCGTATTGCTAGACAACATCTACATTTTTCAAGTAGACTAAAGAAAACAAAAAATATGTTTAACATCTGGCTTCAAAGGGATTTGTCTATTTTGGGCAGAGTTCTCCTCTCTAAAGCAGAGGGCCTATCTCGTTTTGTGTATCAATCCTTATCCTTATTTGTAAATGATTCAACAACCACTGACGTAAATCAAGTTTTTCTGTATTTTATTTGGAAAAATAAGTCACACAAGCAAAAGAAAAATGTACTTTCCAGTAGTAAAGCAGAAGGAGGTCTTGAAGTCCTAGATTTCAGTGACACTGTGAACACCTTTAAAGTAAATTGGTTAAAAAGATGTCTTAAAAACCCTGAGTCATTTTGGTATTTTATCCCAAATTACATTTTTAACAAAATTGAAGGTCTTTCCTTTATTTTAAAATGTAATGTTCTGCCAAATAAAATGCCAATTCCAAAAATTCCATCAGCAAGCCTTTCTAGCTTGGAAGCTAGGCTTTGTCCACAATTTTTCACTGCAAAAGACTTTCCTATGGAACAATTGTAACATACTCATTAGGAACAAATCCTTATTTTTTCCTAATTGGTTCCAAAGAGATTTAAATCACATTCTTAATCTTTTCAATGAATCTGGTGATATGCTATCCTATGAACAGTTTATGAATGTACACAGTTTTCCAATTCCTTTCAGAGAATTTAATTATTAAACTTGTGCAATCCCAAATGGTTTAATTCTACTTATAAAAAATCACTTAACCTATGATGCACACATTATATCACAGCCTTTACTATCATTGGATGGAATTGAAGTAACGCACATAAAGTGTAACAATAAGCATATTCACCAAATTTTTCAGAGAAAGAATACAGTTGTGCCAAGGGGCAAGTTTGTGTGGAGATAAAAAATTGAGAACATAAATTGGAGAAAGGCTTGCCTTCTACCGTATAAGTACTGTGTTTCTATCAAAGCTAAGGACGTACTGTACACCTCAACATTTTACATAACATATACCACCAACTTTATCTACTCCTTTAACCTTAAACATATCATCTGTTTCTACGATAATTCAGGAAATGGTGCTCTTGAGTATCTAATTAATTTCATTATTCTGTATGCAAAATTCTATATTCACAAGCAGAAATTTTCTAACTCATCTCCTAATTTTGTATCTTTTCTCATAGAATTTAAATCTCTACTGAAGTCACTTAGAACATTGGATAACAAAAAAAGTATTAAAATTGTGGAAACTGTAGAGCTTTTTTTCCCTGAAACCTCTGACTAACTGTAAATGTATGTCTTCTTGTAGTTTTTGTTTTGTTTGTAATGTCTCTGTTATTTCTCGTTTGTATTGCCTAGTGAAAATATCCTTATTCCCTTTAAAAATAGCCTACAATGATAAATTGAGCTCTAGCATTAAATCTATTTTTTTGACTCGCCTGGGGGCAGTGGTGTAGTAGGCTACATGATATGCAGGTGTACAGAGTATAGCCACTAGAAAAGGTCAAGGATTTCCATATACCCACTTACAAAAGAGCAAGGATAACGTTACGTAACAATGATTGTTTTGTGAGAGAACTTTCACACTTATGTTCATAAATTCACCCCGTCTGTGTTGCGAGTTGCCTAGGAACAACAACACAGTTGCTTGGCGGTCATTCTCTGCGCACATTTGAAATTAACTAATGTGAATCACTGAAGCAGCCTAGATATATGAAACAAAAGCAAATTTAAACTACACTCTTTCAGTGTTTTGGTAAGCCCCTAAAGCTACTGCCACTTCGAGTGACACTGCAGCAGATGTTAAAGGAGAATTCCGGTCGATTTCAACACATAGCTCTGTTGTTTGTAAATTTGGAGTGCTGTCAGTAGCGAGAAAAATGAAAACAATCGGTGTTGCCTAAACCGTGTTATCTTCCTGATACATTTTGCACCCGGAGGCTAAAACAGGGCAAGTTTTAAACGTGCTTTAAGCCTCTTAATATGTTGCAAATGTCATTACAAGTGATTACCGATGTGAAGTGATTCCTTCCGAGTGAACACAGTGAATCTGACTGCAGTAGATGTGAAAGAAATGCATAAAAGTTGTGCTAATTCAGCTCTGTTTAGTTCCGGTATTGAGACGGCAAGACGAGTGCTTCGGGGCCGTCTACAAATTACAACACCGACAAGAGATACAAAAATATTTTCAAAAATAGACATATGCTTGTTTTTTAAAAGTAAGTGCTGTAGTACAACTAGCAGGAGACAAGTTATAATTGAGTTTGGAGACACTACCTTATTTAATCATTAAATTAATGAATATTTTTGTTGTATCTCTTTTCGGTGTTGTAGTTTGTGGACGGTCCCTAAATCTTGCCATTTTTAGATTAGATTAGAGTCGACTTTATTGTCATTGCGCAGAGTACAAGTACAAAGACAGCGAAATGCAGTTTGCGTCCAACCAGAAGTGCAAAAATAAAAAGCAGAAAAGTGCAATGCGATATACAAGTATAGACAGGTAGTGCATAGGCAGGACAAGAAATATATTGTTGTAAGAGCAGAATAAATATGGCTATGTAATATGAACAATGTATGAACAACATGTACAGATATGTGCAATGTAGTAGCACTGACATTATACTAGTAGTAAGAATAATATAGATATAGATATATGCAGTATATCAACAGAATATATATAAAAAGAAATACAGAATAAATATGGATATATTGAATGAACCATATAGATAGATCTGTACAGTATGTGCAGCTATGTGCAGTGTGGTAACATTATAAGAGTAGTAAGAATAAGTTTATGTATGAAGAGCAGTAGAATATGGCGGTGTAATTATAGTATGTACATCTGTAAATAAATAAATAGAACAGTATGGGTGGGGTAGGGCAGTGCAAATTGTCTGGGGGGGGTTAGTAGGTTAAAGGTACAATATGTAACATTTCTGCTTTAAAATGTCTAAAAGCGACCATACCTATGTTATATATTTTTATGAGTTGTGTTCTTACACTATCCCAAATGTTTCCACCAAATGTCAAACCCAGAGAAATCTGTTATTTTATTTTTAGACACGGGACGTTTCCTTAACGGTAGGTTTCCACACAGCGAAATTTCGCTTTGCTCTCATTGAGGTTGAATGGAGACGAAATTCGCCTTGATTGAGCGAGATGAGAGCGAATCGCCGAGGGGAGCGAAATAAAGTTGACGAAAGTTTAACTTTATTCAAATGAGGACCACTCGAGTACCAATCAGTTCCGCGTGTTTGTGTTTGGAGGCGGGAATTACAAAAAAAGTCTGACAAAGATGGCGGAGGTTATCAGCGCCGTATCATGAAAATTTTGATGTGATTAAAATGTTTCTACACGAACATTGGTACTTCTATCAACACGAATTGTGTTTTATATGACACATGAACTTAGTTAGGGCACATACACCACTAAATAGATCACTGTATACAGTATGTTAGTTTAAACACTCAAACTTTTCAGCTAGCCGACTAAGGCTAATCGCTAGCATGTTCGGACATTGGATTTCATTGTAGCCTAGCCAGGCAGCTAGCTAGCTAGGCTGTTTGATTACATTTTTGTTGGCGAACATTGACGCTTGTAGCAACACGGATTGTTGTTTATATGTCACACGAACTTAAACAGGGCGAACACACACCACCAAATAGACCACTGTAGATAGTTTCATTCAGCTAGCCGACAGGTCAACCGCTAGCATGTCTGGACATTGCATTTCATTGTAAGCATAGCAAGGCAGCTAGGCTACATAGCCAGGTTACCAGAGCATTTATGAGCTAACATTTTACCGATGGTTTGCTGCTGTGCATTTTTACCGCCCTATCTTCTGACAGCCCGGGACATTTAAAAAAAATGTTGCGGTCTTGCGTGTAGTTTTCGCGACCACGCCCCCGAAGCAAACTTTTGCTGGCCGAAATTCACGAGGTGTTTCGCTGTGTGTTAGTTGCCCGTCAGTGGCGTCATATAACCTTTCACTGTCTAGTTACTCTAACTTCTGTCAGAACACTGGCACCAAGATGATACGTTCAGGAGTAATTGTAAATAATACAATGTCACAGAAAAAAAATACTTGTAACCGTAATACTGCTTTTCTTTTGCCATACAGCATCATTTTGTGATTAATTACATCCCACCTTTTATCACAGTAATACAACAGAGACCTTATTTTTTTGAAAGTTCAATATCGATACCAGCTTAACGTTACAATGTGCTGGTTGACAAGTAGCTAACGTTGATGCTAATGCTTTGTGGGTAACATTATGAGGTTACAACATCAACACGCTAATAAAGTTATTTTTAGTAGAATTCTCGTTTACCACAGTTAACAGGACGCAAGCGAACGGAAATATCTCCGTTTTTTCAATAGTAACGTACGTTAGCGTGTATGAAGACGAGACTGCTAATTTTATTAGCCAGCTAGCACCCCCGCCGTCTGTCTACCTCGCGCCCGCGAGAGACTCAGTCGGGATGACAGCTGACAACAGCCCTGGGACATATAGCTAGCTAGTTACCATTAGCCCCCAGTCAGCTATCAGCCAGCTACTTTCATTACAGCAACCCCCCGGCCAGAACGTATCTCCAGTGCCTGGTGCTTACGACACTAACGGCAGTTTAATTAAATGTCAGGAAACAGACCGTATCAGACCCAGCACTGAGTCACAACAGCGGCCATCCATAGCGTTAGCTACATCTCCGTAGCGCTACCGGTGTATGTGCCGAAAATCTCCTCCCTGCCGAATTTCTCCCCCCTTCGCGTTTAGCTGTCTTTACGGTTAGCTAAATTAACCTGACAAAAGGTGGGTTAAGCACCAAAACGAAAAGTTAAGATTACTGAAAAGTGAAGGGGAGATAATCGGAGATAATTCCGGGCAGCTGGGAGATGTTCTGCTGCTGCACAACAGGCATCGAACGTCCTCGCTGTCGCGGAGATTCCCCCGGCAATCCCCACCCACACCCGTCTCTCAGCCTCGTTTAGTAGCTAGGTAGCGTTACAATAAACCCAGTCCGCCCCGGTGTTGAAACCATCCAAAAGGTGACATTGATATGTGAAATATTTTGTGTTTTAGCTGCTGGCTACTGTTAGCTTGCTGGCTCACTAGCTAACTGGTCAGCTACAAATAAAAATCTAATCAAGAAAAACGTAATTATGATGGCGAAACTGCAGCTATTTTATTAGAATAACATGAATAAACGTAACGTGAATAAACTTGAATGGGTAAACTCGTCCGTGAACTGATGCATTCTAACCGGCAGCGAAGGTGTTTAACACTAAAAACTCCCATAATTCCACGCAACCGTCCGGGGATACCATCAGGACCAGCAGCCTTGTGTGCATTAATCCTGCTCCGTGCCACACACACGTCGGTGGTGGAGAGTGTAATAAGGGGCTGGTGATCTGCAGAGACCACAGCCTTGATGGCCACCTCTTTGTTGTCCTCTCGAAGCGGCCAAAGAAGTGGTTCAGCTCATCAGGCAAGGAGGTGTCGGTGACAGGTAGGGTGGAGTTGGTAGCTTTGTAGTCTGTGATGGCCTGGATGCATTGCCACATGCGTCATGGGTCAGAGTTGTTCCTGAAGTGATCCTCAATCCTTAGCTTGTGGTTGTGCTTAGCTTTTTTGATGCCCCTATTCAGGTTAGCCCTGGATGAGTTATAGGCTTGAGCATCATCTGATCTGAATGCAATGTTGCGTGCCTTCAGCAGGAGTCTGACCTCACTGTTCATCCATGGCTTCTGATTAGGGAAAGTGGTAATCCGTTTGAGGGTGGTGACACTGTTGATGTGAGAGTTGATACAGTCCAGAATGGAGGAGGCATATGAGTCAATGTCCGTGTGGGAGTCATGGGTGGCCTGAGTTGCGAACACTCTCAATTCAGTGTTACCAAAACACTGCTGAAGTGCAGAGCCAGCTCTCTCTGGCCACACTTTGACCATCCTTACTATTGGTTTTACACGTTTGATGAGTGCTAAATACTTGGGCAGTAGAAACAAAGAGAGGTGGTCTGAGTGGCCTAGATGGGGGAGGGGATCAGCTTTGTATGCATCAGCTGCATTAGTGAAAACTTGGTCTAAAATCTTTTCTCCTCTTGTGGGGCATGATACATTTTTATGGAATTTAGGCAGTACAGTCTTTAAATTTGAGTGGTTGAAGTCACCCGCGACAATGTAGGCTGCCTCAGGGTGCAGAGTTTGTTGTTTACTAATAGCAGAATGCAGTTCTCTCATGGCAATCCGACCAGACGGCCGACCGTCGACAGAAAAGCCAGTCGAAATGATCAGAATCAGAATCTCTCTTCATTTCAGCTCAACAAAGGTCAGTTTAAAAGATTTTCGTCAGATTTTGAGAGACTCTAGTCACGCTCATTCCGCTCGCCATTTCCGGGTGAGTCCTGACTGCCCTGCCACCGACTGAACATCTCAGGTCGGCGAAAAATGAATGCCGACAGCCCCCCAGACTGACGACGGCATGGGACACACCGAACAGATTCGAGTCACTGACCTCGCTAGACTGTCCAACGGCCGATTTTCAGCCCTGTGTGTCCCGGCCTTTAGCGTTAGCATCAGATGGGCAGATAGAAAGGTCTACACTTAACCATGATATACTAAGGTTAGCTGAGCAGTGACTCTCTGTGATAGTGATGTCCGTGCACCACGTTTTGTAAATGCACAAACCTCCACCTCTGGTTTTGCCAGAGTCAACAGCTGTTCTGTCCACACGGAGGAGGCAGCGTCCAGCTAGCTTGATAGCGCTGTTGGGTATTCCGCTGTTAAGCCAAGTTTCTGTGAAAATCCTGATGTTGCAGTACATAATCATTATGTGTGTGGTGATCCGCAGCCACAGTTCATCCATTTTGTTCGCCAGCGAGGGAACACTGGCGCGGAAAAGGCTTGGAATAGCGAGTCGATGTGGAGTTAGCTTTAGCCTCGCTTCAATTCCACCGCGAGACCCTCTGCGGTGGCGTTTGTGCGTCCGTCTGAAGAGCCCTACAGTCGCTGTGGGGATATCCGGATGTGTCGTTGGTTTAGCGATCTCTGGAAGTATGCTAATAATGATGTCAGAATTGCAGGAACCGATCTCCAAAAGTTTCTGTCGGGTGTACGATATGTACGCTAAACTGTTTTTACCGAAAATACTTGAGATAAACAAGCATATTACTACTAATTTGCAGAATCTGGAGCAACACAGGGCATCACGAAGCTTTGCCATGCCGCCATCTTGGTCATCATCAACATCTCAACACAGGAACTAAACAGAGCTGAATTAGCACAACTTTTATGCATTTCTTTCAAATCTACTGCAGTCAGATTCACTGTGTTCACTCAGAAGGAATCACGTCACATGGGTAGGCACTTGTAATGGCATTTCGAACATGTTAAGAGGCTAAAAGCACGTTTAAAACTTGCCCTGTTTCAGCCTCCTGGGTGCAAACTGTAGCAGGAGGATAACGCGATGTAGGCAACACTGATTGTTTTTGTTTTTCTCGCTACTGACAGCACTCCAAATTTACAAAAAACAGAGAGTGTTGAAATCGACCTGAATTCTCCTTTAACATTACAGAAACTACAGAAAATGAGCCAGATGAGGTTGATGCTTTACGCGGTTGTGTTACAAAAAAACTATGGGGTTGTCGCTCTGGGACGGGCGAGTCTAATGCTCGGAAGGAAAAAATGACAGTATACTCACTACAAAAAACTAGGCTACACCACTGCCTGTGTGTGAATGTGTCATTGTGGGCTTAGAGTAAAAATAATAATAATAATAATGTTTGATAAGCTATCTGCATTTGCAGCCTTTGTCACGAATATATTACTGCTATGGTAAAATACTACCTAGAGCAGACTCATGACTGATGGTGTGACCCTCCCTAAGCACTGCTGCTGCTATGATTTATGCTCATGTGTGCAAAATGTACGTTATACCAATGCTACTTTTAGAGGATGTTTGGATTATTATTGTGTGATGCACATTACTGTTTGTTCAGAATTTGTGTAGATGAATACCCAGTTAATAGGTTTCAATGTCATAAGAAAAAAAAAAATTTAAAAGAAGCCTCAAGCTAAAACTAGACATATGTTACAAATTCCCTATTAAGTGATCTGTGTGTGTATGTGTGCATGGATTTATTTGACAGTCTACGCCTGCTCTTCAGCTGACTTGTTTCTCATTTGTCATTTTAAAAGAGCCCACATCATCTCACTGTCATGTATTCATTTCAAAATAATGTACGTATAATTTCCTCGTTGTGTCTGTTTGCATCCACAGAGATTCTTTCTGTGAAATGTGAGGAATTAAGTACACGTCTCTTGTATTCTCCTGGGTCAAAGAAGAGTTTAATCAAACTGCCTGTTAAATGTTTTGACCTCTATCACTCATCAAATCCGAAGTGTAAACACTGGTTTGGCATTTAGTGTTGTTGAATGCCTTTTGTCTAATGTTTTCATAAATGAATTCACAGATGTCAACGTGACACATTTGCACAGCGTCATCACAATACGAGTGCCATATGGATTTTTCTAAATGGATTTCAAAGGCAGTATGAACACACCTTAGGCTACATCTTACTTGGAAATGAGAGTGATGATTTTGGTTAGGAAAGCTTATTGACTGACAACATGAGCATGCTATCTCTCTGCCTGAAGCGGTTCTGCAGTTGACCTGAAGGAGAAGCCGTTGGAAAGAGCAGCAGGGCTCACTTAAAGCATCATTTCGGCAAATTGCTGTTTTTACACTTTACACTTCACATGATCAAGAAGGATAAATCACAACATGTTCTCCGTGTTCCAAATTGTTTTCTTCAAGGTTTTCTTGATATGTTGCAGTTTCACACAAACACATTATTTACTTATAGCGCCAAAATCTAAATACTAGAAATTCTGATGTTTGAAAGCAAGTGGGACTAACAGGGATGTAATGAGAAGAAAAGAAACAGAAAGTTCCCTTCAACTAATTCTCAAAAAATGAGCTACAGACTATTTAGGCTATATGAATCATTTTAATATTTTCCACATCTGATGGCCTGAAAACATTTTCAGAATACAATTTATTGCAGAAAGATGAGTGAAATGGTCTCTGTTATTATGAATGAGCTGCAAAATACATGATTCGTCTTGAAGCATTTTACAATAGTTGTTCACTTAATTAAATCCTTTGAGTTCACTCACTTCTTGAAGTCCACCTTGGGAATACTTTTAGTATATTGTGTGTTAGGCCTATTATGGTACAGTAATATAGGTAGTGAGGTAGATTCGGATAGCCTAGGCCGCATACACATTTCCTTTGGTAAAACCGCTCTGAGGATGCGCTTGTTGCGCTAACTAGGATAGGATCTGTAACGTTGCATGACGACCTTATGTTTTGATCCGACAGCTGTTTAGAGACCCCTGGATTAATGGCCATCTTAAAATGAAAACATGGATTTCAACTTCTGAAACCGAGACGGCACTGCACCTCTTCTCTTTTATAGCCTGATTGAATAACGTTACACAGTCAATGGCAACACATGTCAGAATTCAACACTTCTGCTTTACCATTCACAATAAAAAGCTTTATGGCCTATGAATATTTCACTGAGAGGTTACACAATAAAAGACATTACAATAATAATTATATTTTCCACACGTGGCATATCAATACATTACTGTCATAAAACAACTAACCAAGTCTTGCCTTAATGTAGCAATAGCGCCGCTTCTTTTTAGCGTTGTAAGCATCAATTATCTCTTCTGCTTAGACTTTTTCTGTAATGTCACTCTCCACATGTAGCAGCCTCAGTTTTGACAAATATAATTTACAGCATTGTCATCAATATATTTTATGTAGCCTGATTATTTTTTAGTCCACTCCCGAATCACCCATTCCCCCTTTCTTGATACTGCCTTTGAGTTCCATGACAACCAAACCTAACAGACAAACACAGAGCAGTCACAGTGCTTCAGAGGCGCATTCAAACGATGTAAATAAACACTATAACGACAAAAGTATTAGGGTAATACAGGGAATGCACGGGGGTTTGTATGCTTTAGCTTTAGCGTAGTGGTGTGCACAATACTGTAACAGCTGACAGGACGCCGTTGTGCTCTGCGCTGAAGCACTGCAAAGGCACATGGGACTTTGTTTTGAACGGTTCCTTACTTCGTCAAAGTATGTTTTAATGATGTTCTGTTAAAGCTACATTGTGTAAGAATGTCTCCCATCTAGTGGTGAAATTGTATATGACAACCAACTGAATATTACTTTCTAGCCATTCCGAGCGCATTTCAACTCCTACGGTGGCCAAACCCGAAATTAGCTCTTAGTATCTCCATTGTTTACACGCAGCTGTTCCAGCCACCCCAATTGGTCTTGTTGCTTTGCCTGTCGCGTTGTCGTTTTAATTCTCTTTTTTTCCGCTTCCCTGGCGGGTAATCTCCCCGTCATTCGTCACGGTGCCACTGAGTTTAAAAGCGCAAAAAGCGGAGGTATGTCCCTCTTTGGCTAATGTATTTTAAAGATGGAGGCGCTACATGGCGACTCGCTCGTATGTATTCTGAATGATTCTAAATGGCAGATTCTACACTTACGAGAATACTTTGATTAGTTGGTGGAAGTAATTACACATGAATGAGCACATATTTGTGAAAGAACAAAGTTTTTTTTGCTAAGAATCAACTAAAAAAATTACACAATGTAGGTTTAATGTTTTGGGTGTGCATTTATTTTACCTGGGTTTTAGTGTTGTGGGTTTGATTCAGTGTTCAGGTTTATCTACATGTATTGGTGTAACTGTGACCGAGACTTGGGTGGGGATTGCTTCTGGGCAGTGAGGGTGCATTCAGTCAATGTCTTTGAGTAATATGGGAATTAACCCGCAGATTTTCACAATACGGTGCTAAGTATAGCTGACTGTCCATATTTGCATAATGGAGTATTTGGGTACATTACCCGCCACCCCTGAGTGCCACACTTAGTAATTGCAGTAGATCATGTCCCAGTACAAAGTGAATGTTTTTCCAGGGTTGTCAGCTAATAAAATGCCGTTCTCCTGACATGTCGGGGGGAGCGCTGGCATTGTCTGCTGTGATGCGAATAGCCGTGGCAAGCTGGTTACCCCTCGTCATGGCTGCCACATCCATCAACGCAGGGTCATCACCTGGCCTGCTGCCATGTGTCTGCTCTTTCATTGCCAGCACAATCTTTTAAAAACGGATGAAGGATTGGGAATCACACCACAAACAATGTCATCAGACCCTACTATAAATATTGATCTTATTACTTGTCATACAAGGTTGGCAGCACAGTCCTGAAATCCATCCTGCTTCATGTTCTCTCAGGCACTGTGGTTGTCCACTGTTTGTTATTTTTGTTGACTGTCCTAATTTCTAGCTATTGACTTTCCCTGGCTCATGAGCAAATAGGTTTTTACCCAGAGTGCTCTGTCAATAGCCATGTGAAATCCACCGCGTGAAAAAGAGTGCAAACATGCTGCGTACACAAATACACAAAGCTGTCATCTTATATAATATCCCCCCCATTCTCATTTAAGTCCGCCAATTAGCATTCAGTGCAACCCAGGCTCAGTCATATCTGTAAACAAACCTTTAATCAACCATGTACATGACTGTGCATAATAATATAGCAGGCTGTGTGCATAATTACAATACATGGTAACACTATCACTAGCTTGATATATAGTTATTACAAACATAATGTGGCTACATACAATAAATATCTGACTGTAAGATGACTGCAGTTTTTTTGTAATTAAATGGTATTTGCAGTTATCAACCAATCTGCTACAGTATATGATGAATAGCAGGCGAGACTGCCAAGGTAAACAGCATCCCTCTCTCTGTCTAGATTTGCAATAATGTTCCACAAAGGAGTGGAGAGGTAATGGATAATGTTAATCAATGAGGACAGTTCATTTTGGCAGCAGCACTTTTGAATTTAAGGCGTCTTGCAGCATTGCCGCTGACAAGAGCTGATTTTCACAATTACAGTTGTGGAATGTTAGAGAGGATAGTGAAAATGGTACGTGGGCTGAGACGTGATTTCTTTCTGTTTCCATGGGCAGCGACAAAAGAGAGTGCCACATCAGGTGTTTGTATTTCTCAGTTTGGACTGGATGGCTTCATCTATTCTTTGAGGAGACTGATCGGTATTTCCTACACACATACAGTAAATGCACACACACACACACACACACACACACACACACACACACACACACACACACACACACACACACACACACACACACACACACACAGACAAAAAGACGCATGCAACCTCCAGCTAAGTCTCTAGGGGAGTTCATAACATGCACATAGTAGCATGATTTGACATTAATCTTTAAAGTGGATTAAGGAGAAATTGCATGGGCTTGCAGCTGACCCAGCCCTCTTGGGATGACTGACCTATGCCCTTGTACAGTCAGGGTAAGGCCTTTTAAATAACGAGCATCCTTACCTGTGTTCATGGAACATCTGCGTTCCTCCAAAGCAAAGTTGTTTTAATGCACTCCAGTGTCACGAATGGGCTTTCACTCTCTTCAACATTGCCGTTCCTCTAAGATAAAATGGAAATGATGATTGGATTCTACATTAAACCTGCCGGGCTGGAAAGAGAATTAGATAGAGAATTATTCTGGAGACCAGAGGTGAACATGAAAAATTTGAGTCATTCCTGTGTTTTTCCTGCCCCCAGCATGCACCAGTCCATTGGTGATGGTTATGTGAGGTGTAAAACACCCTCCTGCCTTTGTGTCAACTTCCATTTTTAACATATCTGCAATGTATTCACTGTTTCAATAGAAAATGATTCACATTGTACCTTTCACTGTTGTTATAACAGAATGCATATGGGTGAATTTACATATAAATATATCAATAATGGCAGGTTATTTAGTGTGTGTGTGTGTGTGTGATAAAAACAATGTTACTTTCATAATTTCTTTTTCAAAATATGAAGTAGGAATAACACTGCATTCCACATTCCAAAAAGTAATTCAACTAAAGGTGATTACATTGTTGACATATACAGTATAATTTCATAATATATAAATAGTATAATCAGTTCAATTTGTTTTTGTTTGTTTTTAAACATTGCCCAAATACGTAAGTTGTCAACCTGTTGAATTATACTTGGCAGTCAAACTTTTCCAGGTCAAGCAGAGAAACCAAAGTTTCCATTACATTCTGTTATGCTGGTTTCTGCTGAGATGACTGTGGGCTTTTTGAAATACATTTGTGCATGCATTGTAATGCAAAAGATTATTCTATTACACAGAAACTTTAAGCACAGTAAAAGTAAAGATACAAAAATGCTTTCTGTACAAGGTCAGTCTTTGCCGGTGTTTGGATGTAGTGTTATTCACAATTTTTTCATTTGGTCCACTTCTGCTTTTTTCTCACATTATTCCCCTGCACAGGTTTCTCATTGACTGTATTACTTGTATAAGCCCCTTTTCTATTTTACCTTTGAGGCATTGCAACAACTTCAAAAGGTGTGTTGGAAAAATCATTTAACTTTCATTCAGTTTAACAGAACTTTTGCGCCTCTGGCATTGATTTTTTTTTTTCGCTGGTGAGGAGTGAAAGTGAAAACCCAACTTTTGAGTTTTATGGCATAACAAATGATAATAGCTACAGTCTGACTCCAAAGTCTGACTCAAAAGTGACAACTGGACCAGAACACTTTGACTATATATATATATTTATATACTAACTTCTAATCATGACTGACACTGCATGGAAATAGTCATAGAACAACCCAACTGAATGTGTGCTCCCTCCCTTTCCTCTCATTTGTTTCTGTCTATATTATATCTGTGGTTGCGTGTTTGTATAACCTTCACGATTCATTTCATTAAACTCTACCAGTATTCATGATTGTGGAATATCTACCGTCCTTGGCAATCCCAGCAGTCTATTGAAGATGAGCTCCTGCTTTGCCACCCTGTCAACCATGAGACAGAGTGCTACAAAGCCACCTGTCAGCAGGCCGTTAAGCGAAGCTCCAGGCTGACCAAGGACTGACCGGGAGCATCTGTGCCACTGTTTGTGGCTAATACGCTAATGAGAGCTGTCAAGCTGTCGAATCCACTCCCGGTGCCCTCCGGCACTTACAATGGCACCTTCAATTTGGCTGTCTTGAGTGACATTAACAAACATGGCCACAAAGAGAACAGACGTGTGCCAGTGACGCCACGCACTGACATGTTCACAAATAAAAAAAACAGTCACACTCACATATACAGCCCTAAACACACATACAGAGGGAGGAAAAGAGAGGGACACAGAGATAGATTTGTTATGTTTAATAATGGAGTTTCCGCCTTCACTTCCATTTGTTAACTCCTGTTCCTCTGGCTGTCTGTAGAGGCCAGTGTTGCACAGTCCCCATGAAGTTTCGCTCTACTTCAACAAGCTCAAAAAGACCTAACAACACATTTAACCCAGAGCAAAACCCTAAAGAAAAAATAATTCATCCCCTGCTGTATTACTAAATTCACATGAGCATTCTTGATTGATGCCATGTGCAGAGCAGTGCAGCCCTTCACCACCTCATGAAAGGAGCAGTGCGCGCCAGTCAATGGCAGACAGTGTGTGTGTGTGTGTGTGTGCGTGTGTGTGAGTGAGAGAGGTCTTAAGGCGCTCCACCCTAAACCTGCCAGGCATCCATCAAACACACTATGCCTCCTCTTAGCTCAATTTCCCCTGCAGTATTCTGGGCTTTGACCTTGTTCCACAACAACATCTTCTGGCAAAAAAAAAAAAAAAAAAAAAATATATAAATACAAACACATGCAAAAAAAGAGAGAAAAATAATCGGTTGAAAAAACAGAGGTCCACTTTGGTAAAGCTGGCTGAAATGCTGCCGGCGCTCTCAGTAAACAGGCAATAAGTTGATCATGAAAGAACATCAGCACTATATGTGCACACAGAGGTGCTGGAACTACACTGTTGTGATTTTCCATTTTAGAAAAAAAGATATTGCTATTATATGTAAATGTGCTAGCCTTCTAATTGTTTTAACACATAAAAACAGTCAATTTGCATAGAAAGTATTTGCATACAAAAGAAGCATGTTCATAACACTGCGTCAGTCTGTTGTGTGAGACACCAACAATGAAACCAGGGTCTTAATGGGATTCACGCAGTTCCCTTGATGGACAACTCACACAATAATGAGGGACATCAAGGAAACACTTGTAATGTAATCTCAGTTTTTTAAGAGAGGACAATTTTCTACCATACAGTACATGAAAAAGTAAAGTATTACACGTGTTAGTATTTCATATACTGTACATGCAGATGATTTTCTCCCTACCATTACACTTGGACAGCCAATTTAATGCCAAAACAAAGTAATGTAATGATGATGCATGTAAAGAGGATACAACAGAAGTGAAAATGAAGAAGTGAAGATGCTGTCAAAACTGAGGTCAAATTTAGTTACATGCATCAGTCAACACGTTTAAATGTAGATTTCTCATGTGATGAACTTGAATATCAGGCTATTCCAGACATATTGTATGCCACTGTATACTGCTCACCTACAGTGTAGGTATAACATTGCAGTATAGAGACTTCCAGGATGTCACAGTATGTGCTAAGATTTTATAGTGTGAGTCATATGTTTATCAGCATTCCCGTATGTCAGGCAGTGATAAGAAGTCTTATGCATAATGTTTGTGCAGATGTGATGTGCACATAAAGTAGAGAACGGCATAATTGATGCATTTAAATTCTACCAAATGCTGCACATTTTATATGTGGTGAGTGTCATGCAGGAGATAATTTGTGCATTCAGAATAGCCATTATGTGCATGCATGTAAGCATATTTCTAGGTTAAAACATTTTTGCATGATTACATTATTTTCTAAACCAGTTTAGATGAAAAGTTAATTTGAGCATTTGTCTTTGTACAAACCTTTTTGTATAATCTTTATGATTATTACTGTAACTGTAATGCAGATACTTGAATTAGATACCACAGACATAATCTGCAGGGGTTTTGAAAAGCATATAGCTCATATTTTGCAGATTGATCATATGAATTAAACTGTTTGATGTTAGGTACTTAAATAAGTGGTTCACTGTTTTTCAACCCAGGCCTTGTGGAAAAAGTTGCTTCCCAAGAATGCAAGGTCACACACTCTACTTTGAACTTCAGTAGAAGATTTCTCTTCTGCACAGTGTATAACCTGGTAAAGTTGGACTATTAATGTTTCATGCATATACAGTATGTCCAACTTCCTGACTGCACACACTGATGGTAAACTTTGGACCCTAGCTTGATGCAAATATTATTCACCTTTCATGTACATCTTTGTAATCCGCACTTTAACACTCCCTACGTACACATTATTCCTTTGGGGATGGCCACATTCCCTTAGTATGTAAAATTATGCGATAATGGTTACACAATGCAAAGGCAAAAAACAAATGCAAAAATCTGCAGGATAAATGGAATGGAAGTGAGTCTATGCTCCAAGGACAACCAAATATCAACGTATACAGAAATATTAAAACTAGAAGACACATCTACTGATTGGAGTTTTCATGTCTAATTATGACATACCACGAGGAAAACAAAAAGTGAAAATAAAAGTGAATATATGGAATTCCTAGATAAACATTGATTCAAAAAGAATTGTCATCAACAAGCTGAGCGGTAACTAGAAGTCTAAGATGCCTGAAACCCTGCCAACCAAACCCCCTACCAGCATCACCCGGGGAGAGCAGGTGGGTGTTGTTGGAGTCGAATTCTCTGGATAGTTCCAGCCTGCCAGTAGCTGACAGATCCTTTTTTATTCTGCCAGAGATCAGACTCTTTATCTGGGCATGAGAAAGAGAAGCGAATGCTTGGTGAAAACACAGGTGGAACTGTCACACACCTGCTTTGGCACTGATTTTGATCCATTTGCCTTGTTTAGCTCGGTTTGGAACGGTCGGAGCACTTGACATATGGCGGAGACAGGTGCTTCAGAGACAACGCGGGTGAAAAGCATCTGCGCAGGGCTCCTCTTTGCCCCTCTAACGATGCTTGGTTGACATTCAAAATTCATTCATGAAATATATTAGCATCGTCTGTGCTTATGACTCATGAGCTGCTAACGGCGTAATGGATCTCACAAACCTAGTTAAGCTCCTAGTTCAGTTTCGATTTCACTCATGGACAATGAAAGTCAAAGTGGATCCTACATTTTCTCTGTAATACACATGTAAGCAGAGCCGGCAATTAAGCTCCTTTTGCTGCAATTTGTTAACAGCAATACTGACAAACATGAGAAAATAATAAAAAAATTCTCAGCAACATGCAAATTTAATTCTTGATCCATGTTTATCTGTTCAGTATAAAGGACAACAGCATACTTCAAAGCGGTCAGGATTGTTGTAATTAAAGCAGGCATATGATTCATTATTATGCTCATAAATCTCCTCTTGATTTCCCCTTGCTCAACATAAACTGGCACAGTCGTTGCTCCGTTCCTTCACTGGCAAATAACTGCTGGCTTGCAGTGAAATATCGAACCAAGGAGTAGCTATAGTAGAGTTTATTGTAATACTGTAATGAGGAGAATAATATGGATATTCATACAAGTGGATTTGCTGTTTCACCCTGTTGCCATTGTCTGAACTTGAGACTAGAGGTCAGTCTGTAGCTTTCGGGACACAAACTATTCATATACACCTAATCTCAGCTGGAAATGACAAGTGGGCTCCGACAAATCATGTTCAAAAGAATAGCAGCAATAGCACTTTTATAACCTATTCTCAGCCACAGGCATGTAAGTAAAGTAATGTTTAAAGTATAGTTGGTCAAAATTCTGTGTAATGCTGTCCAAGCACAATATCAAAGGTGAGCTAATAGCGTATTACATCTCTATATAATAGACATTATTGTAGTTACAAAGAAAAAATTTGGTCAGCATTCATTTTGGGATTTATGTCCATCTGCTACATACATTCCTCATTTTAAATGTTCATTCAGTGGTCCAGGTTTTTCTCCATCCTGGGTGTGATGGATTGTTGACCTTCATCAGTGACTTTCTGTCGGCAGCATCCATTCAGCGCAGGACAACTTTCCGAGAGGGGACAGGAGAGCACTGAGTCATTCAGCCAGTGTAAGCACTGCGTTGCTTGACTGGAAAAGACACAAATATTTGATGAGTCCCCCAGCTAGCACTGCATTAAAGATGCAGCACCGTGTCCGACACAAACTCTGAAGCAGCTTAAGGACCAGTTTACTCTGAGGTAACTGTGATCAGTGATCTCAAAAAGCTAAGATTTTGTGCAAACAATTCCTACTAGACCCAAGAGCCAGAACAGTGTGGCCCTTAACGATAGACAGCAGAAAGTTCAGGAAGTGGAACATTTCTGCAAATGGCACAAACATACATGGTTAATGTACAGTATAAATATATATATATATATATAGACATGTTAGGCCAAGCAATTATTTATTTGTTGTTAAAGGACACTTTTGAGTCAACAGGCCAAAGGCTATCTATGATTGCCTAAGCCAAGAAACAGGAAATATCACAGTCCTAATATCTGGCCTAACATAGCCTATATGAACAATAAAGGTTGATTAGTGAAGCATAAAATTGCGGCAGTCATGCAGTGACAATTTATTGGCTTCCTGATAGATATTTTACTCAGGGTGTGTAAAGTCACGCCATGCCTCCAATCACGCTCTGCTGTTCTCTGAGGACCAGCCACATGCCTCTATAGGTGACAAGTGTAATCACATTCATTGTCTGTCAGAATCCTGGCTTTGGGTCTGCAGCTGTAATGTGTCTGATATTAGTAGAGTAAAAAAAGGAAAGTAGAGAAATTACAATGGACCTTATTCAATTGTGTGCTGCAACTAATGGCATGTATACAGCATTTTATTGGTAGTTAGGGTTAAATCAGGCAATTGCATGGTGGTCTTACCACAGCCTACTGAACCAAAGCTGATATAATGAAGTGTGAAATAATTCAGATTAAGCATTTTAAAGGCATTTGAAGATGCTTTGGGGAAGCAGCTCTGCAAAAAGGAGTCAATCAAGACTGCAGCATTAGGATGAGGCAAAGTCCTTATCAGCAAACGGGGAGGAGAAAAAGGAGAATAGGAAGAAATTCACACGCTTATTCCAAACCTGTGCCGTATTTCATTTCACAAAATTATGCCCAACCATTTGCCTGCAGTTACTTTCATTGAAAATCCATCCCTGTGTTAATGGAATTATAAGATGTAGTGCACCTAATCAAATGGAATTGATTTAAGTTGCTTTTGGCCCAGGGCCCTAGCAGCTCAAGGGCTCTGCTTGTGTCTTCTCTTTCTCTGATGATCCCTGGCTTTAGGGAACAGACTTGATAGACTTGAGGAATATGTGCGTACCTGTATGTGTGTTAACAAGGTTTGTTAGCTATTTCTTTGCAGTGATGTGCTGCATGCTGTTGGCTTTGACTCTTTGATTTTAGTACAAACTGTGTTTGTGGATGCTGGGAGGTATGTTGGCGCAGTGGTGGAAAGAGTGAACAGAGATGTGCAGTACTAGGACACAGCTGAAATGGAAAGCAGGGCTGACGGATGGGTAAACGAGGCAGCCAATACTCGATGCAGATCAACCGTTATGTGTGTATTTATTCATAGTTTTCCTCTCAATACTGACACAAACAAAGAAGAAGAAATGAGACAGCCCTGCTAGCGGCTGTGAGGCTGTGCTTACATACAGTGTCAGCATACTAACTAATGCTCACACTGACAATGCTAACATGCTGTTACTCTGTTACTTAGTTTAGTGTGTTAGCATGCTAACTAACATTTGCTAATTAGCGCTTAACACAAAGTACAGCTGAGGCTGATTTGAAAGTCATTAGTTTTGCAGGTATTTAGTCATAAAACCAAAGTTTTGGACAATTTGACATCTTGATCTGATGGTGGCGCTATATGAAAAATAAAGGGATCACCAAAGTGACTGTAAATCATCCTGAGTTGTACATGAATGGCTGTGCCAAATTTCAATCCATCCAATACCTATTGGAACAAACTTAATGGTGAAGCGGAAAAGTCAGGAGGTCACGGAATTTATTAGGATTCATCGTCTTGAAACCATTAACATTAAAAAAGTTTGTGTCAATGCCATTCATCATTGTTGTGATATTTGACAGGATAAGTGAACATTTTAATATGCTAGTTGTGCTAGAGGCAAAGTCAAAGGATCACTAAAAATGATTAGGATTCATTGTCTGGGCACCATATCGATTTCCACAATAGTTGTCATTTCACTGAAAAACAAAAAATGTCAACCTGCTACTGTTGCTGATGCTGTACTCAGAAGATGATCAAAGTTAGTAGGCTCCATCCTCTGGAGACCATGAAAGTCTGTTAGAAATGTCATGCCCATCCATAGTTGATGAGATATTTCAGTCTGGACCAACGTGGTGGACGGAGGGACAAACTGACCAACATTGCCATCTCTAGAGCAGTGCTGCAAATGTGACTAAAAAACTGAGCAATAGTAAGCTTACATAGCAAGTGAAAGCAAGTCAACTGATGACTAATGTCCTTTTAGGGCTGCTCGTAAAAAAGTCACGGCCACGAAGCACTGCACACATTATCTTCTTAGCTTTGAAGAACTGTGGAGGGAATCAGTGCTGCGAGAGCAAGGTTTAATGATCAAACAGCCTTTTCTGAAACGGCAGCTTGCCAACTCTTTCACATGGGCTGCTCCTCTGAAAGAGAAGAAGATGTCCTTGTAAAAAAAAAAAAAGTAAACACGATTTTCAGTTAGAACCTCATTCAGCATGGACACACGAGAGTTGCAGAACTACCTCAAATCGGAATATGTGAATAAGTTGGTGTGAAAGTGGAGTTTAAAGGTCCAATGTGTAGGAATTTCTCCCATCTAGCGTCGAGATCACACATCGCAATCAACTCTCCCGCACCACGCAGTTCAAAGTACGTATTACAGCTATGGTAGCCTTCACGCTAAGCTGGTCTCTTGCTCTTTTCAATATCCTTTTTCTTTTTCTAGGTGAAGAAGAAGACTCCTGTTCCTGAAATTTGGATTTGGAATACGTGTGGTCCTCCATGTTTCCTTCTTCAAACTTGCCGGGGCCGGGAAGCTACGATACCCATTAGCAGCATTAACAGCACCTGCGAGTTTATTATGTGACAGCCAAAACGCGAAAGGCGGCGCAATATGTCTTATATGTCCCTTACCGGCTAACGTATTTCAAGATGGCGCATGAATATGGAGCGTCTACCCCAGTTCATACAAATGCAAATGTAAAATTTCAAGCCAAAAGGAATACTTGGAATTGATGGTGGAGGTAAATATTCATGAAAAAGGACAAGTTTGTGAACGGGCAACACAGATTTTAAGAATGAACACCTAAACACGTTACACACTGGACCTTTAAAAAAGCCAGACACAGACTGTGGATGGAGGAAGAGTTTTGCACATTAACAAAAGCTCATTCTAGTCTCTTCAGTGTTGATGAGGTGGAATCAGATAAAGCACAGACCTCACATGAAAGACACACCATCTTTCCTCTGCTCTCAGAAAGCGTGCCGGCAATTGTGTATGACAAATTGAGAGCATTTTGCTATGGCCTTTGCCAAGCTTGTGCAAAATTAGTTTTCCTGCCTCTTTCTCCTGTCTCCCTATCGTGGACACCCAAGTCTCCCATTTCCTGCATGCCTTGCAAACACAAAAGGAAAGTAGTGACATTTATTGGGCCTGGGTTTATTTGTATTCCATCTTTTCCTTCACTACATTTCGGCTTTTATAGGCTCACTCAGGCGAAACATTAAAGAAGCTCATTCTTTATTAATCCTCACAATGACAAGTCAAAGCTTCCGACACACTGACTTGCACTTTCTACTTTCAGAAATCAGGTTATTGGCATTATTTTTTAAACATCCCTTGGTTCTTGGTGTATATAAAGTTATGCACCATTCAGGCTTTTCATTTTGTTAAACAGGACAAATAAGTAGAATTACTGTGCATGAAGAGTTGACGTATTTTCCACATGAAATCTTTGATAACCTTGCTCCTTATAATGTTGCATAAGTGTCTGCACTCAGCTGCTGAGTGACTTGACCTTGTTATGTCGGCACTCTAAATCATCTTGTTTGCCTCATGTTTATACAAATTCATCAACATGGAATTCATTAACAGCAGAAGGACCAAGGCTAGAGCTTTTGCCCATTTTTAGCAGCATTTTATTTAAAGACAAAGAGCTGATCCAACACCAATTTAGTCACTTTGCATTTTGCAGCTGCCCTGGGCTCAGTTTTACAGTTCAACATATGTGCCTACCCTGAGGAGTGATAACCAGGCGTGGCAGACATCACAGCACTGATGTGCTGCGGGGCAAAACCAGTTGCGTTGTCTGACATGCATTTGATTAGACGTGAGGCCACATTCAGAACTAATGCAACACTTGATGTTGTCTTAGATTTAATGATCTTCCAAATCAATTCTCCCTTTGGCCTGTTTCTTATACACGTATGTATATATACACACTACTGGTCAAAAGTTTTAGACCAGGTTTTTATTGAAATTCATGCAGTTCAATGTCTTATTGTACTCTGAAATGAAAGAATAGAACAAATAAATAATTGAAGTTAAACAAGAAATCATGGAATCAATTTATAAACCAAAATGTATTCAAAATTTTTGACTCATCAAAGTAGCCCCCTTTGGCAGATATAACAGCACACTCGTGGCATTCTTTCTACAATGGAAATCAAATATTCTTCAGAAAATTCTTCCCAACTATGTTGCAGAAGTTCCCATAAATGTGTGGCACTTTTCTGTCCTGTTCATCCCAAACCAGCTCAATGGGGTTTAAGTCTGGTGACTGTGCTGGCCGCTCCATGTTTTTAATCTTACCATCTTGTTCTTTTTTGCTGAGGTAGTTCTGGCATAGCTTGGACTTATGTTTTGGGTCATTATCTTGCTGTAGGATGAACCCCTGACCAACTAGGCGCATACCAGAGGGTACTGCATGGTGCTGCAAAATGCTGTGGTAGCCGTTTTGGTTCAGGGTGCCTTTCACTCTGTACAAATCACCGACCCTGGATCCAGCAAAACAGCCCCAGACCATCACGTTCCTCCTCCATGTTTGACAGTTGATGTCACACACTGAGGAACCATCCTTTCGCCTACTCGACGGCGTACAAAAATCCTGCGACATGATCCGAAGATTTCAAATTTTGATTCATCAGTCCATAGCACCTTCTTCCAGTCTTCAGTAGTCTATTGACGATGTTTCTTGGCCCAGGCATGCCTCTTTTTCTTATTCTGACGTCTTAACAATGCCTTTCTTGCTGCAACTCGACCTATAAAACCTGCTGCTCAAAGTCTTCTCTTTAGTGTTGAAACTGAGACTTCTTATTACAACCACTATTAAGCTTTGCTTGAAGCTGTTGTCCTGTGAGCCGCCTATCACGCAAGCTATTGACTCTCAGAAACTTGTCTTCTGATTCTGTTGTGGCTTTGGGTCTGCCAGACCTCTTCCTGTCAGAGTTTCCCCCAGTTTCTAAGTGCCTTTTGATGGTGAAGAATACTGTACTCACTGACACCTTGACTTTCTTCGCAATTTCTCTGTAGGAAAGACCAACATTCTTAAGTGTTATGATGGTCTGTCTCTCTTCCATTGTTAATTGCCTTTTTCCCGCCATTTTTATGGCAACACACTACTTTCTGCAGTACAATACTGTTCAAATAATGCTCACGAGGGTACGGTACCACAGTGTGTTCCAACAATACTTTTATACAAACAGAGGGGGTTGTAAGTAATCCAGACAAGTTGGAACACCTGTGGGAATTGGTAGCAGCAACTTTCAAAGCTTGATCAACCTCCATTGCTGCGGTTAACCCATTTCTTGTTCCCTGAAAAAAGGCCTTTTTGTAAAATTCTGAAATGTACATTATTTTTCAGTTTTGGGTAATCTTACTTTTTTTTTAACCTCAGGCAGTTCACCACTTACCTTTGTAACATTTCAAGCTACTCATTGGACTTGAACTGCTAAAATTTCAATAAAAAACTAGAAAAATTGGGTGTTGTAGAACTTTTGGCCAGTAGTGTATATATATATATATATATATATATATATATATATATATATATATATATATATCCATCCATCCATCCATCCATCCATCGTCAACCACTTATCCCACGCAGGGTCGGGGGGCTGGAGCCAATCCCAGCATACGGCCGGGCGTAAAGGTGTACACCCTGGACAGGTCGCCAGTCCATCGCAGGGCCATATATATATATATATATATATATATATATATTTATTTTTTATTTTTTTTTTAGCTGATAGTTTGAAACTCAACTGTACTGTGTTGAATGTGTACATATATGTATATATATATATATATATATATATATATATATATATGTATATATATATATATATATATATATATATATATATATATATATATATAAATATATATATATATGTGCACGTTCAACACAGTTCACAGTTGAGTTTCAGAACATCAGCTGTGACCCGGGGTAATTATGGGATTTGGTGGTGCTGTTGGGTGCCATAACAAAATCAGAGTGCATCTTTAACCACATAGTTGAATTTAAATTAATACTACTGTATCTATGACCCATCCTAACATGCAGGGAGTATTTTTATATGCTATAATATATTGCTATAATGAAATAATTTAACTTTTTAAAGTTAAAACTAAATAATGGGATGCTCTACTGCTCCTCTTTGCTGGCTGAGGTTTGCTCCCGATAGGGTGAATTTAAAAACAGGAATTCTAACACTGCACTGTAATTACAAATGGTCCATTTTGGCGCCAGACTATCATGCTGTGGTGCTCACAGTGCCATGTTATGAGCACACCTATATGGCAGGTGCAATGTTTAGCTGTGTGTGTGTGTGTGTGTTTGTGTTTGTGTGTGTGTGTGTGTGTGTGTGTGTGTGTGTGTGTGTGTGCATGTGCATGTGCGTGCGTGTGTGTGTATGTGTGTGACCCTGTCTCCTTAAAAGTGGTGTGTAATGGCACAGGGGGAAAAATGATGACAAACACACTGTAAACATGTTCACCACAGTTTTACAGTATCTACAATATTTTTTTCATCTACAATCAGTGTTGTTAGAGCTGGAATAGTGTTGACACTGGTGAGCCACATGTTGCTGTGTGGCTGTGTGGTTGTAACACTGGCTGGTGACTAAGGACTTTAAGGAAATCAGAACCGAGGCTACATTTGGTCTTAAAGTGTGCTGAGGGAACACTAGGCAGGGGTGTTGTTATTACAAGGGAAATCAATACTCTTTTTTTTTTTATCTTAACTTGAGTTGAGGGAGCTGGAGTCTCTCAAAACAGCCTTTGTTTTTTGTGTAAATATGCATGTGCTGGGCAATCAGTTAATGCTTTGTCTAATGTCTGCCTCCAAATTTATTTGTTCCAGTCTTATCAAATAGCAGCCAAATTTAAATACTTGACTGTGAAGTTACTGACAGCTTCTGATGTACAAATCACAAACACTTCAATCGTCTTTGATTATTTTGGCTTCCCGCCTTTGTGATTGTCTGACCCGCCCTGATTTGTTTCACCTGTTCCTGAGTCGTCATGTCACCTTTCTCTTGTTTCTTCATTACCTCTTGTATTTAGTCTCTGTGTTTTCTTTGTCTGTCAGGTCATTGTATTGTTTAGGGTTGTTTGTGTGTGGAGTCTACCTGCGGTTTCTCTGTGTTCCAGTTTTTTCGGTGTTCCTGTTATTTTGCTTCCTCTGCATTCTGGAAGGATTTTGCCTGCTGTCCTTTGGTTGTATATCTTTTGATTGTTATTCAATCCTCTAGCTCAACACTGCCTGTCTGTATCTGCATTTGGGTCCGCAATTCTCTGAACCTTACGACAATGCTGAACGTGCGGCAGGGGGTAACACAAGGCAGATACAAGCTTCTAAAATAGGAACAAATTGGGACAAACATGGTGGTGTCGGGAAAGGTATGTGAGGAAGTTAAGAGAAAACACAAGAAAGGAAAAACCAAAACATTCTCTCTTCATGGACAAATAAACAAGAAGGAAGAGGACTTATGGCGATAACTTAGGGAGACAACATGGATAACATCAATAATGAAAATGCTCTTTAAACTGATAAGAGTTCATAAACAGTTGTTAGATTGTTGTGTATGGATACAAACACAGGGAAGGCACTGTGATAGCAAAATGCTCACAGCAACAACAACACTTTAAAGCCATTCAGGAAAGTTTCACTAATAAGCTCATGCCGTCAATGACTCTGCTACTTTTAATGTTTCAATAAAGTCCATCGATAATTCATTTAATACACCCAGAATGGGGTGTGGGGAGGGGGGGGGGGTTACTGTAGCCACTACTTTAAGACATAATGATGGATTATGACCAAACCAGACTGCATACGGAAGTGCACAATCAGCTAAACCTAAGCCAGAGGCTGCGATTTTCATAAATATGTATGGCATCTTACATATTGTTAGGAGCCCGCAGTGAATTACAGATCAGCATTATCAATTCAGAAATACATAATTCGGCCGAGGTACGTTTCAAAAGCGGCTTACAATGCATATGTGACAAAATAGTCTCAAAGAGCAGAAGAACCTTAAGTGCCTCACTTGACTTTCAGGTGCATACAAAATGAGTTCAAGTGACATTTTGTCCCAGTAGTTTCCACCTATCAAAGTAGAATTTAAAGAATCCTCCTCCAGGGAGACTTCATTACACCTTGATAAGAAACTTGCAGAAGAAAGTTTGCAAAGTCCAGACTTGATGGGGGGCATGGGGCAAGAACGCTGAAACAATATCTGCAGCAGTCCCTCTTACAATCTCGTTTTCCGTTTTCTGAAGCAATCACGGGCCAGCAGAGCACAACTGCTCCGCAATTAAGCTGTCTGTGATTTTTAATTAAAACTAAGAGGCGTGATCCGTCTGAAATTTTGTTTGCCTTTCAGGCAACACAAGTTATCATCTTCATAATGGATACGATTATAATGTATGAAAAACGATCACATTTCTATTCCCATTTTCAAATAACAAAGGGATGGCAGAGAGAGCCAAAATAAGTTCCCTTTTTCTTCTTCCTTGCAGTTTTCCGTCCAATTGTTACAATTAGGACAATAATTGTGATAGAGACATGAATTATTCAAAGGTGTAAAGCAGTTTCAACTGTACCCAGTAGGCACAATCAATACGCTGTCTGACGCCTTCACCAAAGCAAAGTCCATTACAAGTTCTAATGCATCTGAGTAGCTTCTGAACCAAAAAGCAATTTAATGCTGAAATCTCCGGGGACTACGCAGAAGAACTAGAGAGAGACAAATAAACAAAACCAGCACAGCAGCGAGCACACACAGCCCTGAGGGATACATGCCTTTACTGTACAAAACTGTTAACTCTGACTTTTTATTGACAACCTGAACATCAAAACTGGAGCTGCTTTTGAGGTCTCGTCACAGAATAAAAGAGTTGCTGGGACAGGAGACAAAATAGACACGAGAGTACAGACCCATGAATTCAGACACACCAAACTTGTTTTCTATAGTCCCTGGCAGAAAAAAACAAGCTATTAACTTTCATCCTGTATGCCTCTTCTTCAGTTTGCCTCATCTTTCATATTTAGTGGCGTCTTTATTTAGAAACTGTGGTGCTAATTTATGTGGAGAGGCTATTCGCGATGGGAAAATCCACTCGAAGAGCATTAAGAGGAGGAGGAAAACATAAAAAGGACATACCGTAATGCTGCTCCTAAAGACAACTGAGAAAGAAAAGAGATAACAAACTGCAGGTAGTAAAATATGCAGCCGAAAATGGTAATCGAGCAGCAGAAAGAAAGTTTGAAATGAGGGAGAAACTTGTGAGGGACTGGCGAAAAGGTGACTCTTATTGCAATGAAGAAAAAAAAGAAAGCTAATCGGCTAATCGTGGGCTGAAAGCAAGATGTCAAGAGTTGGAGGAATGAGTCGGGAGGGGCTTGTCAACGGTGAATTTACGTCTCCACGCCTTTTAATACATCCATAATCCACGCCCTGGTAGCTAGTTGTTCTGTGTGCTATTGTATAGTTCAATAACTTTTAATGTGTTACGTTAACATACCGGACACCTACCGTATTCAATAATTCTAATGCGACTTATACTCGGGAGCGACCTATAGTGCAGAAAATACGGTAGTTTGTCTTGTGTAGTAAAACTTAAACATACTGCTGCATCAGTAACTATTACCTCTACTTGCTTCTCAATTTAGGCTTTGGCAAATATGAATGTATTGCATTCATTAAAAAAAAAAAGTTTGTATCTAGCACTCGCAGGATTCACTATATGTAACGATCCAAGGATAAATGAAGGCTAAATAGCATATAGTAGCCTACACAGACAGCGGTTTAGTTTGATGAAATTCTTAGGCACTACATTGCCATCCCTCTTACAAATCCTCTCTTCTCCACAAAATGAAA
This sequence comes from Perca fluviatilis, assembly GCF_010015445.1. Lineage (NCBI taxonomy): Eukaryota > Metazoa > Chordata > Actinopteri > Perciformes > Percidae > Perca > Perca fluviatilis. Next base: position 17,117,340 of record NC_053117.1, read on the forward strand.
CTCAAACCTTTTTTTGTTTTTAGTTTTTTTTAACTCGATGGCCAATCTGCTCAGTCTGTTTTCCTCCAGGTCTATTTGGTCGGCTGAACTTGCTGAAACCAACATCTTTGGGAAAACAAAAAAACTGTGTAATCCTGTTGAGGAAGGGGTGCTGATTGCTTGCTGCTGCTCCGTTGGGTAAGAGCAGTGTAGCCGAGCAGATAGAAACGGACCGTGGAGATAGACAGCCCACATTTCCCCCGAGATATGCTGCTCCTAGCACAACAAACACGTTTTTGCTGTACAACTGTATGAAATATTGTGGACATTTAAAGACTGCTCTCAGCTATTATATTCTGTAGGTGATGACCTAAGTAGTTATCTAGAAAATGCCCTGTGGTTTACGTTGATATTTACAGTGGAATTTTATTACGACAGATTTCTTACTACAGTCACAAATCAACAACACATTCAATGCAGTTTGCATTAGCTTATGTCAGCAAATGACTTCCATTTGCTTCAAAACACCTAAAATCGATTGACTCCGCCAAGAGGAATAACTCTATTTAAAATATTTTAATGTAAGCTTTGCCCTGGAGTTGAAACAATCAAGCAGATGTATTAGTCTGTGCAACTCTTCTGTTCCTGCCAGTCGGAATGTTCTTCACTCTTTCCCTTATTTCCTTTTAATTCTGCAGGACTTTTTTTTGTCTCCCTGGGCCTTTAGCTTCAGTATGTTGCGGGCGTTTAGAAACATGTTAACAGAGAGATGAAATGCCATTCATCAGGGCTGACACCAAATCTCCAAAATGACAAGGCATCGGCTGGATCTTAGACTTTATTGGCCGGGAGATAAATGGACCGGAGGAGTAATTCAAAGTGAAAAATCAGTCCCCTGAGAAATGGATTCCCTTATTCCAGGCACTGTGAGAAATTTCTATTAGAAAGTAGAGCAGTTTTTCTTCACCACCCTAATTTACAGTTGGCAGTTAGGCGACACACTATACCTTAACTGTGCAATCCAATTGCTTGGAACCAGATTGATTTTGAAGGTTGAAAATAACAATGATAATTCCTTCACTGTTGAGGCAAGTGTTGGGTCTGCTGCACACATCTTTCATGACATTTTTTAACTAAATCTTTAATTAGATAACTGTTGTTCAATTTATTTTTTTAATTGAAGTTTTACTTGAAGTCATTGCTAAGTTATTACCTTGAGATAAATATACACAGGCTTAAACCTTGAGTGAAGAGGTACTCAAATAAGGAACTATTTAGAAAAGTGCTCATTTATTGGTATGGAGTTGAAAGCATATAATCAATCACAGCAAACACTTGGGTCTTTCAAGATGCTTTTAAGCCAGAAAAACTTTGGTGAATAAACTCAAATATTTCTCCTTCACTTTTCCTTAAGATACTTTGAATATATTTCAATTGTGCTTCAGGGAGAAATGTTTTGATTTAACATCTCTGCTTTGTCTGAATCTATCAGCAAATCCATTCTAAAATCTGACCCTGGACTTACAAGGCCTTAAACAGCCAGGCGCCAGAGTACATCAGTGAACTCTTAACTCCTTATTGTCCAAAAGTCCTCTCAGATCTGCTGGGTTAGGCCTGCTTGCTGTTCCAGAGTCCAGGTTAAGGTCAAAGGTTCATCGAGCTTTTGGCACCTCAGCTTTGGAACAGTCTTCCAGTTAATATTCTTCTGATTTAAAATTCTGTCTTAAGACACATTTTTATAGACTTGCCTTTTCGCATGACACATAGTCCATTTATTTCCTTGATATAACTCTATTGTGCAACCACGTGATTTCAAGTCTATTTTAATGGTGTGTGTGTGTGTGTGTGTGTGTGTGTGTGTGCTTGTATTTTGCTATTCCTAAGTTTTAACTTTCTGCATTTGTTTTTATGCTGCCTGTGGAACGCACTTGGTACTCTCAGCTTGAAAAGCGCTATTCAAATAAAATTATTATTATTTTATAAAATCCCTTTTCTACATAACTACATAAGTAAAGTGATTTTGGACACCTACCAGTGATGCCAATTTTATACTATTTTCCATTGTATTGCAAACTCTATCATCACTGCATTTGTACATCAGAAACTACTTTCGAAAAGAGGAAAAACTTCTAGGTAGAAAAATATTTTTCCATCATAGGCATGTCAATCATGGTCCATCATGTGCAATCATACTGTAATGCTGCTGCAGTTGCATTTATATACTGACAGACATTTATTTGCTTTTCATTGGCAACACAGAAAGAATGTATTTATTCTGATGGCAACATAATCACTTCCTGGAGAGGTATTGACTTTTTTATGCCATGAATGTCTTTTGAAAAAGTGAACCCTTAATTCATATATCAAGAAATGGACTGGAGATGAATTGTGGAAAAAATTGTGCGAGGGTTAGCACACATAGCTGCAAATAGACACACCAAAAACACAACCAAATACAGAAATGCTCTGCAAGAGGCTTCCAGGTTTCCAGAGAACACCAAAAATCGTGATGCACACGGCTGAAATTAACCTAGCGTTAGCCTTTTGCTTAATATTAGCCTGCTAATTTAAATAATCTGAAAAACCAACAATTAATTGGGCTAACGTTAGCTGGCTATAATGTTAGTAACAGCTACTTTCAGAATCCATAATAGGGGAAAATCAAGTTAAACTACAAGTAGGTTTTGCTTTCATGACAAATAAAAAGAAACCAATCACTTGCTTACTGTAATTTGTCTATCAGGTAACACTTAAGTAACTGCTGCAAAAAGTGTGCTACTTGCAGCATGTTTCTGTATTTGGTTGTCTTTTCTCTATTCACTGCGCATGTGTTGTTGAATTGGTGAAAATGTTTTCTTAATTTGCTGTGCATTGAGTTTTGGGGGCCACCAGGATCAGATCCAGCATTTTTTTAACCATTGTAAGTACATGCAGTGTCAAAATTGTTACATTACAGGTTACATTATGTACATTATGTAGCCTACACTACCTGTTACACACTTAACAATAGTACTATTAAGATTATTTCTGACAGTTAAGGTCCTAGATTATATCTCAAACGGGGACAAAAGATGTTGGTGCATTATACATTAGGAAACGAGGTTTCAACAAGATGTTATGATTTAGTTTTTGTATATATATATACAATAGTGTGCAGACATTTGGGCACATCTAATTGAACAGAAGTTAACCTGACCTTTACATGACACAAAGCTAAACATGACACATTTCTTAAAATTTTGAAGCAAGATCATTTTTATTTAATTGTATTCTTTGTTCCTTTTGACAACAATGATTATTAAGGCCCATACCCAGGTGATTTACTGGCTAGGGCTTCAAAGAGTTGAAGTGAATATAATTCCAAGGCCGAACTATTCTAAAGTAACTCCATGTTTCTAAAGTATCCAAATACCTACATGGCAGAGTTGCAAGAAAAAAGCCTTTCCTACGACAGCGACACAAAATGAAGCGTCTGAAGTATGCAGAAGAAAACCTTCAGAAGCCTGAGGCCTTTTGGAACAATGCGCTTTGGACTGACAAAACCAAAATGGAACTTTTTGATCCAAAGCATACCTCAAAATCAACCATGAAGTACCTCCAGGAAAGATGGATGAGGGTTTTGGAATGAAAAACCAGTCCCCAGACTTAAATATTATTGAAAATCTGTGGAGAGATCTCAAACCTGCCGTGCATGCAAGGAGGCTGAAAAATATTTCTGAGCTTGAGAAGTACTGCCAGGAGGAGAGGGAGAAATTCCAAAAGCAAGAATTGAAAGAATCTTAAAATTAATAGATTAGAACACTGTATTGTCCATTTTATGGAACTGTATATACGTGAGAGTGTGTGTGTGTGTGTGTGTGTGCGTGCGTGCGTGCGTGCGTGCATCCGTGTGTGAGTGTGTGAAAATAACATGCTGCATATCACAATATAATTAAAGCAGTTATGACAAAAATTTCTCTGTGTTATCAGTGTTATCTGAGTGTTTTTTTTACTGCTGCTTTCTTTCATTCTGTAATTTGTTGTCGATATGGCCTTACCACCTACACGCTAAACATTTTCATATCATATTTCCCTTTCATCAGAATAAACACTGTGTACTGAATGAAGACGGCTGCTTCATGTGAGGTAATTAAGGTAAAGTACACTTTGTTTATTGTACAAAGTAAGTGTAAGAGTTGCCTTAAATAATACTCATAACCTCTATCTAAAAATATAGTCCGAAATATATTTTTACAACAAGAATCCGAGGAATGAATGATCATCGTCAGTTCTTCTGTGGCATTTGGGAAACAGGAGGACATTATCTCCACGCAGTGTCTCCTTGTAATCACCTTTTTCCTCAAGATTAATGGCATGAAATGGGTCTTTAGGCGAGGATGAGTCACCCAGTGCAGACCAGCCACGTGGTAGAACATGAAAATGGCATTTTTAAAGACTGGAAATCATAGCCGCCATCTATCTATTTCTATTTTCAAAGAGACATTAAGCATTGAGGACAGCGTGGGTTGGGGCTTTTGACACCCTGTGTCCTTCAGTATTCCAGTTAAATAGCAGGTATACTGTTTGTTACCTGCTGTGGACAGTGAAGCTTGTAATAGGTACACAAACATCCTGCTGAAGTGACCTGCTTGTCCTCTTGGGTGCCTCCATTTTCTCAATGGTTTTTCACTCTTTAGTCATTATGCCAGAGCCAATACTCTCTCCAGGCCAGAAGGTGGATATTTCCTTTCTATAACTGGAAAGTGAAACATGCACTTAGTGGGACTTAAGAGCAAGAGCAACACTGTGTGCTGATATTATTTGTAGCAATAGGTGGACAAACTTTCTATATCATTTTTTTATTGACAGGGCCAGTGACATATTATGGCCTTTACGGCCGAGATCTTCAACAAGGGGTCCGGGACTCCTAGGGGGTGGAATGAATCCAACATATTATTAGCAAATACCCACTACTTTCTGGCGTATAGGTAAGGTAGTTACTAAGGTAGCCATCCACAGATACAGTCATCCTAAAGATTCACTGTGCCACAGGTATGTTTAACATTAAAACATGACTTATAAAACCATGCCAACAATTATTAGGCTATTTAAATAGCTTAGTATTCTATGCAAAAAAAAGATATGTATAAAGGCCTTAGGCCGCCCTACAAGTTATTGTAGGCCCAGATTAATACGCTATATAACTTTATTCTATACAATATATGTAGTAGGGGGTCCCTGCTTCATCTCTCTTTCAGTTAAGGGGTCCTTGGCTTAGAAAATGTTGAAGACTTTACAGTATTGGGAAAAAAACAGACTTTCTGTCTCTGCCCTCCCCAGTTTGAATGTGACAGATAGACGCTTCACTAAACATGACGTACATGTACAGTAGAGCCACTCAGATGTGAAACGCAATGTTCATTTTCAATTTTCCATTTGATTGCAGACAATGCAATTGTCAAAAATGTAAAGATGGTGTCAAATCCTACTGGTTAACAAACTCAGAAGGAAGATCAAGATGAGTCTCTCTATGGTTTCGGTCCAATGAGACCAACCTGACAGACACAGTCTCTTTGCATATTGTTCTATCCCTGTCAAACAAAATGTATTAAATAACCAACGGAGTGCTGTCTGCATCAACACCGTCTTTGTCATGCCATAGCGGCAATATGCCCGAGGTAAAAAGTCTCCCCTGTCACATGTCGCTTGTCAAAAGTCTCTCATGTATCTGTCTGAGTGCAAGGGATAGTTCATGTGAAGTTCAGCGCCTTTTTGAATTAATATCAAACTGCTTTGTATTTCTAGCAATGATTAATCAGAGAACTCCTCATACAACATCTAGGTTACTCTTACAGTAATCACCCCTGCCACATGCACTGGTTCGACTTGCAGACGTGATGACTGAGAACCAATAGTGAGTTCTCCGAGAGACTGGAGGTCAAAATGACTCTGCTCTCCATTTTACAGTATTGTTGAATTCAACACTTTCCTTTCACATTACAAGGTTGATTTACCTCGGCCTCCAAGGAGCTTGAAACTATTATCCAGGGTGCTTTGTGTGATCTTAAAGGAATACGCCACCGTTTGTTGAAATAGGGTTATTCACCGTCTCCTCTATATTTACAGTGCCTTGCGAAAGTATTCGGCCCCCTTGAACTTTTCGACCTTTTGCCACATTTCAGGCCTCAAACATAAAGATATAAAACTGTAATTTTTTGTGAAGAATCAACAACAAGTGGGACACAATCATGAAGTGGAACGAAATTTATTGGATATTTCAAACCTTTTAAACAAATAAAAAACTGAAATATTGGGCGTGCAAAATTATTCAGCCCCCTTAAGTTAATACTTTGTAGCGCCACCTTTTGCTGCGATTACAGCTGTAAGTCGCTTGGGGTATGTCTCTATCAGTTTTGCACATCGAGAGACTGACATTTTTGCCCATTCCTCCTTGCAAAACAGCTCGAGCTCCGTGAGGTTGGATGGAGAGCGTTTGTGAACAGCAGTTTTCAGTTCTTTCCACAGATTCTCGATTGGATTCAGGTCTGGACTTTGACTTGGCCATTCTAACACCTGGATATGTTTATTTGTGAACCATTCCATTGTAGATTTTGCTTTATGTTTTGGATCATTGTCTTGTTGGAAGACAAATCTCCGTCCCAGTCTCAGGTCTTTTGCAGACTCCATCAGGTTTTCTTCCAGAATGGTCCTGTATTTGGCTCCATCCATCTTCCCATCAATTTTAACCATCTTCCCTGTCCCTGCTGAAGAAAAGCAGGCCCAAACCATGATGCTGCCACCACCATGTTTGACAGTGAGGATGGTGTGTTCAGGGTGATGAGCTGTGTTGCTTTTACGCCAAACATAACGTTTTGCATTGTTGCCAAAAAGTTTGATTTTGGTTTCATCTGACCACAGCACCTTCTTCCACATGTTTGGTGTGTCTCCCAGGTGGCTTTTGGCAAACTTTAAACGACACTTTTTATGGATATCTTTAAGAAATGGCTTTCTTCTTGCCACTCTTCCATAAAGGCCAGATTTGTGCAGTATACGACTGATTGTTGTCCTATGGACAGAGTCTCCCACCTCAGCTGTAGATCTCTGCAGTTCATCCAGAGTGATCATGGGCCTCTTGGCTGCATCTCTGATTAGTCTTCTCATTGTATGAGCTGAAAGTTTAGAGGGACAGCCGGGTCTTCGTAGATTTGTAGTGGTCTGATACTCCTTCCATTTCAATATTATCGCTGCACAGTGCTCCTTGGGATGTTTAAAGCTTGGGAAATCTTTTTGTATCCCAACCGCTTTAATCCACAACAAACATTTCCACAACAGTATCTCGGACCTGCCTGGTGTGTTCCTTGTTCTTCATGATGCTCTCTGCGCTTTACACGGACCTCTGAGACTATCACAGAGCAGGTGCATTTATACGGAGACTTGATTACACACAGCTGGATTCTATTTATCATCATTAGTCATTTAGGTCAACATTGGATCATTCAGAGATCCTCACTGAACTTCTGGAGAGAGTTTGCTGCACTGAAAGTAAAGGGGCTGAATAATTTTGCACGCCCACTTTTTCAGTTTTTTATTTGTTAAAAAAGTTTGAAATAGCCAATGAATTTCGTTCCACTTCATAATTGGGACCCACTTGTTGTTGATTCTTCACAAAAAATTACAGTTTTATATCTTTATGTTTGAGGCCTGAAATGTGGCAAAAGGTCGAAACGTTCAAGGGGGCCGAATACTTTCGCAAGGCACTGTATATAGGTGGGCAAACGCATTTTTGTCTCACTGCATGCATTGTCTTAGTCCAGCGCCGCCGCCGCTAGCTTAGCTTAGCGTAATGAATGGAATCCTTTGTTGCCGTTAGCATGTCGTGAGTAAAAGTGACCCCAACAACAACAAAAACAAAACCTAATTACTTCTTGTGGCCCGGTATTCACAACAAGTAAAAATAGCAATGCAGATTAAGACTAGATGATTTCCTAGGTAGATATTGACTTGGGACTATATTGGGTGGAAGTACGATACAGCCGAAGTACTGCTACTCGGGCAAAGAGATATCAGCAGCCTGCGGGGCTCTGCAGCCGGCGCAAAGTCACTGTTTCTGGGTTAGTGGACAACCAAATGCCGCTGCCCTGACTGAGACCCGCGGGGCTATGTGTGTACTGTGATCACACATGTTCTCTCACCTTCACTTGTAAATAACAGCTCCTGCCATGTACTTGTGCTACAACCACAGTAATGGGCCTGTCACCCAGTTATTCATTTGATTTTTGGCATAAAAAAGAAATCAAAGTCATCAAGCTCCTGCGTGGAGATGAAGGATTGCCAAGACTAACAAAGCCTCTGAGAGCCCTTCCGATTAGTCAATAAGCACCTACCGTGAGCAGTGTGTGTGTATGTGTGTGTGTGAGTGTGTGTGCGTGGGTGCGTGTGTGGGTGGGTGGTTCTAAATGAATAAATCTAGGGAACATTAGAAACTAGTTATTATAACTTTATTATAATAATTTTGTGAAATAGTTAGAAAACAATGTGAATTTTTGCCTTAAAAAGTACTGAGAAATTAGAGGACAATTCTGTGAATGAATCCCGATTCCAGGAATTAGGAGGAATTAATTTGATACAGTACCAAAGTACCATGATAATTCATATATATATATGTATATACGGTATATATATAGTTCCCTTGATGTTCAGATAGCTGAAAAGGAGCTCATGCTGAGACAACATGGTGCCTGCTCTCTTTTCACATCACTAGCTATAATGAGTTTGTGCCAAGTGAGTTCACACACATTCTGAATGTGATGTGCCTATCTCTACGCACAAAAAAAACTGTATTTAAATAAAGTTCACTGGTGTTGTGACATTTCTGGCAACATAACACTCCATCGCAGCAAACGAACGAGAGTAAAGAGAAGTAATCACCTTTTTCCAGCGAGCTTTATACACACGTGCGCATCTCCAGACACTCGTCCACACGTTCCTCTGACATCTTGAGTGTCAGAGTGGTGGAAAAGCACAGGCAATGGCAGCTTTTGACTCAGTGTGCCACATTTTTAACATGCTGTTGTAACACTGGTGCTCCTCTGTGACTTAATAGGATTGTTACTTGAAAAAGGGTGATGGTGCCATTTTCAGTCAATGCAACAACTGCTTGCATTTGCTCTTAAACATGAAGGTACATAATAGTAATCACCGAATAATAGTATAAAATCACCAAATGTTAGGTAGTCTGGTTATATTGACCAGGGGAAATTTATATTTATGTGAGAAGCATGTCACTACTACATCCAACAAAAAATAAGTCTTTGTTTAAATCTAACATTCAAGTATTGCTCGTTCATCTGATCGGTCAGCCTCCTCATCCAGCATGAAATCCAACCACCTGCAATGCCTTTATCCTTTTCTTGTTTCAGACCAAGCCAATAATATTCTGCACGTTCTCCCCGCAGAACACGTAATCCCTTTTTTTAAAACATGATGGCATTTCTAAGAATAGCATGTCAAACAATCATACCACATGTGGAGATGTGTATTCAATGAAACGCAGCAGAGCAGGCCATGTGCCAGGCCATGTGCCATCCCCGCTGCTGTAAACAGGCAGATGACAAGGATTATTGATGGGGTTCTTATAGTGCAGTAAAAATCTAAATGAACACTGAGCACTGGCTCGCAAAAGAGGAACTGCCCTTCAATTAATTTGACTCACTCCTCACTCTATAAAAAAAGATGGTTGCAATGTCAGGCCAATTGGATAGAAATGCTGCCAGATAACCTGGGGGCAGATCAGTAAGTATAGTGATACATTCTCCATCGTGTCATCAGGGTTATGTATGTGATTTCATGTTTTAAACTGCACTGAATTTTTCCAGCATTACTGCCTGAAAGAACAAGCATGTCGCAGTAAATCTTATACTGCAAAACCTCTTTTTTTTACTCTGTATGTGTTGCATCACACATTGCACAAATTCAGGGGATAACTGCTGGCACTGTCATAAGTGAATTAAAATCCCATTGTGTTTTTGTTTTTACTTGTTTGTCACACAATTAAGGTGAAAGCAATCACGGTGGGAATAAGTGGAGTTCATTAACTTCCCAGATTTTTCTAAAACTTGGGAAACGTGATAGCAACGCACACAAACACAGATCCACTCGTTTAAGGATTTAAACAAACTACAGTCATTACAGCGCGTTAGCCACAGGTAGAATTTTTCTCTGCTACCATCGCTTTTCACCACCAACAAATGACATAAAAGATTTTTCTCTTCTGCAAAAGCAAAAGAGTGTCTTTTACCCGTGCCCTCTTTTGTTTTTCTCTCCCCTCCTCCCACATACACATGACACCATGTTTAATGACAATACGTCAAACAGTGTCACTGCTGTACATAAACATGTGTGTGCTGCATGTTCAGTAAGGGCAGCGGTACAAACAAGAGACAATGAAAGAAAATGTCATCTGCCACGCGACTCACTTCACGCTGCTCAAAGCATGACTGCCTTTTAGACCGGTTGATTTTTTTATGGGCAATTAGCTCAAGCAAACCAACTCAATTCCCGTTGTCATAGATACAACATTGAAAGAAAAAAACAGAAAGCTGGTAAGGATAGTTTTAACAAGATTAGTTTTCAGCCTGACAATATGATTACCTTTGATAAGCATATTAGCTACTTATCATTGGAACATGGTTTTGTTACAGGTTGAACATTTGTGGCGGGGTTTTATTCATAGCTGCCAACACTCCCGTTTTTTCCCGGGTTTCTCCTGTTTTTTAGACCTATCTCCCGGACCTCTCCCAGTTTGTTATTTCTTCCGGGAAACTCCCGTAATTTGCATGGCCCAAACTCCTTCATAAATAATCGGACCAATATGTTTGTCTAATGTTGACCAGTTGCCAGATCTTGTATGAAACGCATCCTATTCACAAAATCCGCACACCATATACAATTTTCAACCCGTTTGTCACATCAACCTGGCAACCTATAACCCAGTTGCGCAGTTGATCAAAATGGCAGGTGAAGGCAGTGGTCCCGCAAAGAAATCAAAATATAGCTGTAAATTTCAACAGTGTTGGGTGCAACAACTTACATGCATCTTACCTTGTCATATCGACAACCTCCACGCTTTTTGTAAAGTGCGTCGCATTGATTTTAATGTAGCGCATGGCGGGAAAAAATGACATTACCCAGCACATTAAAACACAGCGGCACCATTGCACATAGGAGGCACATAAGGGCAGATAGGCGATTTCATCATTCATCATAAAAGGACAGACAGAGGCAGAAAACATGATGCAAGCTGAACTCAAGATGGCAATGTTGGCAGCACTTAACAGTACACTTAACAGTACCACCACCCCCCCGTGAACGTGAATGGTGAATTCATTTGAATTCAGTTGAATGTTCTTGCGTTGCCCTAATTTCTCTGTCAATTAACAGGTGCACGGCACGCTGTACAGCAAACTAAATGAAGCTTTTAGACCTTTATGCCAAAAAAGTGTGTCGATCTGAGAAAATAACCCCATTTTTGAATCAATGTTAATGCTTTAGTGATTATTTTGCTTTTGACAAACAATATTCACATGAGCTCTTTAATGCAAAATGAATACTAGTTGGATTTAGTTATAGTACGTGTAATGAAAGCATAATTGACAGTAAAATATTGAAACTGCAGTGCCATGGATGCGAGTATACACTCTGTATACCGTAAATGCCTAATATTTATTCAAAAATTGATTTTAGGTTACCAACCAGCAGTTAGTGGCTGTTTTTTTTACAAAATGGTTAATTCCACATTGAAATCTCATATATAATAAATGTTCAAATGAATATATCATTTTACAGCATACACTAATTTGTTTCAAGAGGAACTATTCATGTCAGCTTTTCCCATAAAACAGGTTGTACATTCTGCTGCTGAAATCCAGCACTGTGCCATCATTTAATCAGCCGATCCATCTGCAGTGGCATTAATTACATTCCTAATGAAAAAAGAGAAAAAGAGAAAAGTGGCCTCCAACGTCTCTCCATCTCCTCTCTCCTGAATTAGCATATTCTGAGCACTATTAGCAGGGTGAATTCCAGGGAAATATATGGGCAGACATGATGGATTTAAGTGTTTTATGTTATGTTTTGGTGCACTTTAGCATAACGCAGTGTGATCCATGAAGGTACTGTACATGGCTGTTTGCTAAAATCCCCAGGGCAGAATAGACCTTTGTGTTAAACATTGCTCTGAAAATAATCTGCAACTCATACTAATTTTCAAATCTGTTATGTGAAAGCCAAGAAATATGTGTATTCATGACACAAGAAAGTTAACTTTAAAAGTTCAAACGTAAAACTGTTTTAGTCACCTTGTGAGTTACAGTAAATCATCTGAACTTGAGATAACAAAGTCAATAAATGTGAGATATTAATTTTGAAGCAACAGCTGTTTAGTCACACTGAGCAATGTTACAGTCAGATTTGTTTACCATTTACATTCTTTCAGTTTGAAGAGTCATTTTTTTCATTTGACACATGGATTATACACTCAGAAGTGGTCTGAAAATAAAAACGGTTTATGTTTTATGTGTACTTTAACAGCAACATAATCCATATATCCCTCCATTCTCACAAGCACAGACAAATAATGGGCACACTGGCATTATGTACTGTGCTTGTTGCCATTCATTTTGGATACCCCATTACCTGTCCTCCAGTGCTACCTCAGGACAAAACTTCACTTTTCCATTCAGCAAATCCATGGTAAATCTTAAATCCACAATAGTTTATATAATGAAATGATTATGCTCATAGAAAGCACAACTGCACAACACAGAAGGGTTTATCTCAAAGGAAACACAAAGAAAAAATCATTTTAGTAATTATTTTTATAACAAATTATTAGTTATACAGTTTCTTGTAAAGGAGGATAAGAAATGGCAGATATGTCTTGTATTTTGGGAAGAAGAGAAAGGTGTATGTGTGTGTGTGTGTGTGTGTACATATAAAGATGATCTGGTCAGACCTGGCTGATGTTTCTCTTTTTTTTTTAATTAGCTTTAGTAAAAATGTTCTTGAGTAGCAATGTAAATAAACATTAAAATGAATACCACTTTGAACAGCCATAGAATGTCTAACCTTAGACACAGCTGGAACCCCAAACCTGTTCCAAACTCCTATTTAATGTGAAATTCAAGTGAACCTGTCCAATCAATGAGGAGAAGTTTGAGACTGAAGGCCTAACTTTCCTCTGTCAATCACAGCCAAGCAATTACGCAGGAAGTTGCAGCTATTAGGAGAGACGAGTCGTTTCATTCCATGTGTCAGTTAGACTTCGAGAGATTTGATCTCCTTCCTCCGAAACTTACCTACAGCTGGTAGTTAGGAGGAGGTGGCAAACATGGATTTTAGGAATAGGCTTGGAGATTATTGACTCAACCATTGATTTTTATCCAGAGGAGGGAAGTGGAGTAGGAAATAAACAATTATTCTTGTCTAGACACCTAAGACTTTCTTTTCATGAACAACTTCCTTCTTCTTCTTCTGTGTATGTCATGGCATATGACAGGACGTGTGTTTAGTTAGAGTGAAAATGTGATAGGTTTTAAAACGACGGGCCTATTTCAAAGTCAAATAAGCCACATACTGTCTTTTGAATAAAAGCCTCTCACAGAACACAACTGTTCCTTCGTGTGCCATGTGCAAAGTACCTTTGATGTGGTCTGAGCAGGCGGTTACAAACACAAATTCCACTGATTCTCGATTATAAAAGCGCTACTCGATTGCTACAAACACATTCACTGCTGCATGTCTTCTCTCATTAAGGCTTGGTCAAGTTCACAGCAGGTCAACAGAACACTAAACAGGCAAAAACAAAACTGTGCCAGAGAAAAATGCCTCTTTGCCAGTGCAGAAACCCCCTGACCTTGGACCATCACAAATGTAGAGTCCCTAATGTGTGCTACTGGAGGAATATCTGTTTCTGTAGATGGCTCTATAGCTTAAATGCTATTTGATGTGAGATCGCTTGTTAGAGATGCTTTGTGATCCTTTTATCTCATTTGTTTGTAAGGCATTTACGTTACTCTAAGTAGCCTTGCACGTTTTCCCTTGGAAAAAACTGAAGAAAAGGAAGAGAACAGAAGACATCAATCATACGTTTTAAAAATACCTTGTTGATGGCAGTGAATGAAACTATTTCCAGAATAACAGCATGCATGAGAGCATGCATTTTCTTCACTTTTTTCTTGATTTGGTAAATGAAAAGGGAAGAAAATAGCACAGAGGGTGGACAACATGAACAAACACACACTATCATTTATTTAATAAAAGGGTTAGCCTTGAAAACCTCCCAACAAGAAAGCACAAGGTTTTACTCCTGGCTCTGAATGTTTCTGTCCCACTCCTGTTTCCTTCCACTTTGTGAAGGTAAAGGTTGGACTACTCTCTTCAACCTCACATCCAATATCCAAGAATAAAGGCATATATGGAAAAATAATTATCCCTTGTGTTGTTTTTTTCAACGTTTGTGACGCCTTTTTTCACAGTTTGTTTTTGCTTTGTCCAATGTTTTAAATTGTTACATTTTTCTTCTACATATTTTCAGCGCTTATTCTTACATCCCATAGTTTCTGATATAAAACAAAAATTGAAAACGGGTCAGTTTGACCTGAAGTCAACACAAGGGTTAAATGATAATGAAGGAGTGCGGCCAACCTTTTTGATGTCATAGTGCTTATCAATCTCTTTTCAGTGTGGCAGTGTCATTTTGGAATAAGGCTAAGCCATATAGTCACCAGCTATGACACAAGCTTTTTACTGTTTATTCTTTAAAAATACTTGTTGTGTTAATAGGCCCTTTTCACAGCAGCCATGTTGGCATGTCATTGCAGGACAAGCACAGGGGTAATTGATGAAATTAATGATGGTCCCATTCTATTTAGTGTGTTACAGCCTGCATGCTAGCTCCTACCAGGGCCCTGGCCCAGCCGAACAGAGTAGGGCCATAATTAGTGTTATTAATTACTGCAATGACATGTCAAAATGGCTGCTGTGAAAAGGGCCTATTGATTTTTGGCCACTTGTTGGTCGTGCAACAAGATTTAAATACAACACAGATATTTTATCCCAAAGTTGATATAACATGACATATTGCAGTTTTTAGTTTTTATTGAGCAGACATAAAGTGACACAAGCGTTCATTTGGAGTCAGTAGTAGTTTCAGGTCACAAATGTAAGTACTTTTGGAAGAACTATCTCCCCTGGCTGCTGAATGCTCCACGGTCTTCACCAGCAAGACGCTATTCCTCTCTCTGCCTTTTGGTGCTTTGGGTAGCTTGCAGTTGTTTTTCAGAAGGTTTTCGCTGCAAACAGCTGCCTGTTGCCTGATGAGAGCTGTGAGAGCGAATCAAAACAGTAATTTTAAAGGCTATGAAGCCAAAACAATGAGTTAAAGGATGCTATAAAGCTGTGTAGAGGTGAAGGGGACTGAAGGGTCAGGTGATAGTTCTCTGTGGGTTCATCGCTACGGGCAACCCCATTACACATAGTCATTATTAAAATAGAAATAAAGCAGCTTTAAGTACATGATACACATACTGCATAAAACACTCTTAGAATGAAAAAAAAAACAGTCCAGTCAATTTAGTATGCTGAGGAATATTACAGTAACCCAGTTATGTATGGATGGTGGAACTGAAGTCTAAATCAACATGAATTTATATTGACTGATGATGGCAACAACAATCAATAGCAAAACATTTGTAAATCAGAGTGTGGTGAGTCTTTGTTCTTCTTTTGTTTCTCACTTCATTCATTTATCTGTCACCAGATTTGTGAGTGCAGCTTCACAGACAGATTTAGGTGAATGCTCTGCACCTTTGCTGGTCTATTTCATTATTCATCATTCATTTATTATTATTCTTTTACAACATTCATTTGTGCCTGCTGTCCACATTTTTACCAATGCCATATTAACTGTGATGCACATGTCCTGTAGACAGGTGTGAGTAGGAAATATACATAGGTAAGGTACCTTCTAAAAGGCTAAATGCACACAGACTGGGACTGCTTGCCTGATAGCTCATGGTCCCTGATTGGTGGTTCCTCTGCTTCACCTGATGAAATACTGTATATATATATATATATATATATATATATATATATATATACAGTATTTGAGATCTATACGCTCAAAGTTATTTGCGCTTATATGAGGTAGGCCTAAGTGAGGCTTTGTGTGCTTTCCTTCCAGTCCTGAAAAGCCATGAGCTCAGAGTAAAGATGGATGAGAGAAGCAGAGATAAGATGCTAATTAATCATCTTTCTCTTATGCCCTAATGTTTTATTGAGTCCTATTAAAAAAATAGAGACTATGGAATATGCAAGTATATGAAAAATGATCTTGTTCAATAAAAAGATGAAAGAGGTCTGGGCTGTGGTCAAAGAGTCAAATTAGTTTAGGAAGGTTCCTAACGGAGTGAAATGACCCGGAAGTAGATAAGTGGCTGCCATGAAGAAAGCCGTTCGAATTGTCTAAAGTGCTTCATTGCTTCCTTTGTTACCTCCTTTAGCATAGGATACACTGGACCATACTTTCTGAAAGGAAAGAAGATAAAGCCGTCCCACAAGTCCTTGCGGCAGCAAAATTTAAAGCTACGCATCACCATTTCGGCATTCATAATCTACAAGGTGCGCCATAATCCTGTACGCACCATGCGTCCATTTTATTTTCAGTGAGACATTGCAACACATCTAATAGGCCTAAATATGATACTGTACTTTATGGCACTGTCTGAGTGGTTTAATAAACCGGTTAATGTGAGAATGTTACTCTCCTCCCCAACGCGGTAACATGACAGTGAGCATGTGTTTACAGAACTGAATGAATGGATCGCTGAATCCAAAGTGACACAGCGCAGCGTCTGAAACAAGTTACCTGTTCGCCCCCTGTCTTATTTCAATATATATGCTTTGTTAAAAACTCACTACAGATATGATTACATTATTTTGACCATGTGTAAAAGTGGGAATATTGTGTGAGAATGCGCCGATCGGCTCTAATGGCATTCAAATCAGTTACCTGAAATCTCCCACCCACACCAACCCAAATACGTTATTTGCACCCTTTCTACAGTCTCTGTAGGCTATTGCTTTGAAATGATGTATTGTAGTGATGTATCCGTGTTTTCTTCAAAGATTTACTGTAATGATGAGTAAGGCTGTTTTTCAGTAGGCCTAACTGTAAATGTTTCCAAGCGTGCAGTAATGTCACTGTAGCTGATATCATTGGATATTTAAATAGCAAAACTAAACCTTGACCGAGAAAACATAACTCGACTTTTAGCTTATGAAATAATCAATGGAGTTACACTGTTGACTGCTGTCCTCGTGCTTAAAAGCACTCAGTATACACAGCTCTGCTCTTTTTACAGTTTAGAGAATATTTTCCTCATTAATAATGTATTTCTGTCCCCCACCTGCAACCATCTAACCCATATAACACATAATATGTAGCCTATAGTAGATTTGTAAGCCTCACGCATTCTGGTTATCTTGCATACATGTAAAAATTATTTTCATACAATCATCCTAATCGGGATTTATGTGGATAAAAATTACTGGACAGGAGGGTGAGCTGAGCAACCAATAATGAATAACACTGAACACGTTTCATACAAGCATACACAACAGCCATACAGCTCAGTACTTTATAATAACGAAATGACATGCAGTGGGTGCTTCACATGAAACGACAATTATTGCAGAATAAGAAGGGTAGAATTTTCCAACGGGTTGTCCACGTTTATTAAGACTGCATGAAACATCACGTTTAGAACGCACGGGGCGAAATATCCAGATGCACTTGTTTCACCGACAGACCCACGTTAATAACATCGCCCTTGCATGATTACAGCCGAGTGTAAGGACAGTCAGATTCTCCTCGCACCGCGGTTGTCTTATCCTAATTCCTTTTGAATTCTCCTTCACACCTTTCCTTGACCTCATGACGTTTACCATCGGGGTTAAGGAAAAGTGGTTAGAAAAAGGACTTAGGAGGTAGTTTTTTTACTTTTTGACCGCAGCCCTGGACTGGAGCAACTGTGGTGGATGTGTCATTTTGCTCTGTGCTGCTGATGGGAGGCACCTGCTCAGATTTTCTATTACCTCCAACACCGGCCTGGTGGCAGTGTGCAGGCTGCCACGTGGCAGGACCTACTCCAACCCAAGAGGATCCAGGGCTGTCCTCCGTGATGAAGACGACACATCACAACAGACATAGTCTATATCCACGACCTTCCACTCCCTGGATTGCTCCGTTGCTGTTGCTCCAGTTGATTTTCGAGTATAATTCATTAACATGCGGTCCCAAAAATGTTCATCTTTTAACTTCACCTGGTAGAACATCTGCTATTTTCCTGAGTTAAATACCTGCCAAACCAAACCCCACTGCCCACCTCCATCCTTTGCCATGCAGTCTTATTCATCACAGCAACAAAACTTCTGTGGTTAAAAATCTGCTGTTTTGTCCAACTGCCACAAAGCACACTGTAAAGCATATAAATATACAAATAAAATTTTCCCCACAATGGGTATAAACAATTTTGGCTTAATTTATCTGAGGATAGTGGTCAGTATGACTCTGAAATTGGTTGTTGACCATTTACAACCATGGTGCCGAACCAATAAACAATTACAGGCTGGCATGAAACATATCCTCAAATCAAACCAGAATTACAAAAGAGTACCCCTGAGAAATTTCCACCATACTAAATAATTGATTGCAATTCTCTCCAAATAGAACATAACAGACCAGGAAGTACACAACAGAGTCTGTACATGGAAATAAATCTGCGGTTAAAAGACAATTATCTGTCAAGAAATAAACAGGCGATCACATGGCTTGGCTCAGGCTGTATTTGATGGGGCCTTTTCTTTCTGGGCCACATCATGGTAAAATAGTCTTGTACAGTATTGATGTGAAAGTAATGTACTCACCTAAAGGATTATTGGGAACACCTGTTAAATTTCTCGTTAATGCAATTATCTAATCAACCAATCACATGGCAGCTGCTTCAATGGGTTTAGGGGTGTGGTCCAGGTCTAGACAATCTCCTGAACTCCAAACTGAATGTCAGAATGGGAAAGAAAGGTGATCTAAGCAACTTTTAGTGTGGCATGGTTGCTGGTACCAGACGGGCTGGTCTGAGTATTTCACAATCTGCTCAGTTACTGGGATTTTCACGCACAACAATTTCTAGGGTTTACAAAGAATGGTCTGAAAAAGGAAAAACATCCAGTATGCGCAGTCCTGTGGGCTTGTTGATGCTAGAGGTCAGAGGAAAATGGGCCCAGTTATTAAAGCTGATAGAAGATCAACTTTGACTCAAATAACCACTTGTTACAACAGGTATGCAGCACAGCATTTGTGAAGCCACAACACGCACAACCTTGAGGCGGATGGGCTACACCAGCAGAAGACCCCACCGGGTCATCTCCACTAAAAATAGGAAAATTATGCTTCAATTTGCACGAGCTCACCAAAATTGGACAGTTGAAAACTCGAAAAATGTTGCCTGATCTGATAAGTCTCGATTTCTGTTGAGACATTCAGATGGTAGAGTCAGAATTTGGCGTAAACAGAATGAGAACATGGATCTGTCATGCCTTGTTACCACTGGGCAGGGTGGTGGTGGTGGTGGTGTAATGGTGTGGGGGATGCTATCCTATTAATATGCGCCAACATTTCTAAAGAATGCTTCCAGCATCTTGTTGAATCAATGCCACAAAGAATTAAGGCAGTTCTGAAGGCGAAAGGGGGTCAAACACGGTATTAGTATGGTGTTCCTAATAATCCTTTAGGTGAGTGTATATAAACTGCATTATTTATACAGTATATAACAAAATGTATAGTCTAAGAAAAAGTAAGCAAATACTGTAGAGCAGAGATCTTCAACAGGGGGTCCGGGACCCCTAGGGGGTCCTCAGAGTCACTGCAGGGGGGCCTCCAAATTATTGTTAATTTTTGAAAGTGTTTTCAAAAAATTAAATTGTCTTAACAAGAATCCAACATATTATTAGCAAATATAAATCCCCTCTGCTTACTGGCCTATAAGAGTATCAGAGGCATTAAGGTAGCCATCCACAAATACAGTTAATAATGATTAATTGTGCTACAGGTATGTTTAACATTAAAAGATGATATATAAAGTCATGCCAACAATTATTATTTTAATAGCATAGTAGATATGCAAAAAAGGTGTGTATAAAGGCTTTAGGCCACCCTACACACTTTTGTAGGCCCAGTTTAATATGCAACTTAATTGTATACAACACATGTAGTAGGGGGTCCCTGCTCCATCTCTTTTTCAGTTAAGGGGTCCTTAGTTTAAAAAGACCCCTGCTGTAGAGAAACAGAAATATCTGCCATAGAGTGACATCACCGACCATCAGAGATCAGCCAACAGGAGTGGGACAGTTCAGATTTGGGGATTTATAAATAAATTCTTATTAGACAGTTTTGATCATATAGGGAGTATCAGCTACATGTGTACATCCATGCTGTATGCATATATTTTACCTACATAATTGAAATATCATTACACTGGAAACGCTTAATTGGAAACACATAAAATGTGGTTCTGGAGAAGGGTTACATCTTAAACACTACCCTTGTTAACTCCTCACATTAAGAGTCTTATTAATTTTATGTATTGGCCTTGTTTAATGAAGGTGCCCTGAAGTAAGGGCAATGTAAGGACAGCTTCCCCCTTCTTCATGCATGATTTTACATACAAATGTGGAGGCCCATATACTGTAATTTACAGTCAAAAATGAACTGCAGACACTCCCTAAGCTCAGCTATGATTTGGCAAGAAACCTTGTGATCTTTAAACCCCTTTCATGAAATGACCTACATGATAACTTGGAACCTCTGGAACTAGTTCCTCTCTCTCTCTCTCTGTGACTTCAAAGCCTTAGTTAAGGTACTGGAAGAAGGAACTACTGGGAATTGCTATTACTTTGAATAAGTTGGTTCTTACTTTTTGTGCTCCACTGTGGCTGCTGTACCCACACCACAATTTCTCCTTGTGTGTGTGTGTGCATGTGTGTCTGTCTGTCTGTGTGTGTCTGTCTGTGTGTGCGTGCGTGTGTGTGTGTGTGTGTGTGTGTGTGTGTGTGTGTGTGTGTGTTTCTCAGCACTCTCCCTCAGCAGCTGGATTTTAGGACAGTGGAAAAAAAAATCTTAAATGTGACACCTCCAGGGGTTAGCGTGGCATTTTCATCATTTATTTTAGTTTTCATGGGCTTTGGTTCTGCACAGTATGCTTTTCAGTAGGAGACAGCAAGGGGTAGTTCTACAATTGCTTTTAGTACTATTTATGGTAGGACTGTTAGGACCGTTACTGCTGCCATAACTTCTAATACTACTACAATTACTGTACAACAAACTTTTGGTACAACCTAAAAAAAACAAATTGAGCATTCAGTCATTTAACAACAATGACTTGCTCAAGGTTCACTTACTAGAAGTTTTCTGGAGGTTTCAACCACATTGCGTGACCTCAATCAGTGGATGGAGAGGGTGGAAGGGAGAGAAGTGACTGCATTTTCTGTAAATGGACCTTGGGTTAGGATTCTTTTTAAACTAATATTTCCAAAGTCAAGGTTGGTTCTCTTAGACCTCAGTGCCGCATTTGATACTGTGGATCATTGTATCTTGGTTGAGAGGCTCAGGCAGTGGGTGCGAATCTCAGGGTCAGCGCTGGAGTGGTTCTCTTGTTACCTTTCAGACAGGAGTTTTTCAGTCACTGTTCATACCCATGCCTCATCAGCTGAATCTCTGTTATGTAATGTTCCTCAAGGTTCTGTCCTGAGTTTGATGTTGTTTGCTCTGTACATGCTTTCTCTTGGGTAATAGGTCCTTTTAAAGATATCTCCTACCATTATTATGTGGACGATATTCAATTATACATTTTGTTTAAACCCCAAAATGTTGCAAAACTGTCAAAACTTTTACAAAATTGTCTAAACTCCATGAAACTTTTACTAATGCTAGACTAATTGCCAAAACCCTGTTTGGCTATGTAGCCTATTAAATGACCAGAGTAGTTCACCAACTAGCAGCATTATAAGCAACAGCACAACAGGGAGCTCAGTGGTAAACAATGGATCTTGGAGCTGATAACATTGGGCATTAATAAAGCAAACTAAGTTATTATAAGTAGCCTAATTAGCTCTAAACTTACCACTTCAACTGCTTATGGGGCGCAAATTTCAGTTCCTCCCCAAGGGGGAGGAACCCCCTTCCACATCTGCCGCTGTAGCATGTCTAAAGTTTTTGACATGCAACCTAAAACAAAAGGTTTTTGTAAAATTATTCAACTTTAATTTGTCCAACGATATTACAACATGATGAAAACTAAACTTAATCAAGACTAAAATTAACTGTAGTTAGTGTCTATTAATATAAAAGCCTACCGATCATGGCTCCACAATTTTTTTGTTTGTGGAAGGGCCGTTTCTCCCGCCTCCCCCTAAGGCTGTATTTGGCCCACAGGCCAGATGTGCCCACTTGGCGGAGCATCTTTCTTGTGGCAGCTGCCAAATTTGTCCCACCTGTGCTCAGCCAGTGCTACAGCCTTGGCCCAGTACCACCATCTCGCAAGCCACACGCTGAAAATGTCAAGATTTGAAGAAGATTTAAATCGTGCAAAAAGGCAGGTCTGCTTGGTTCTTTTGGTGAATAATTGTAAAGACTTACAATATGTTTACAGCATTTAGCCTACTATGTAACTGGGACGTTTTGGGACCAATTGGCAGGATTGCTGTGGACGAAGTACAAGCGGCAATGAGCAATTTACGTTTAATCATGTATCCAGCTGACGTTAATTTAGCTCACGTTACTGTATTGTGTGAACAGTTAATTTAATTTAATATTTTATGTGGCGTTGTCTTTTTGCGGAGTGCAAATGTTCCACCAAAACAATTTCCTTACCAAAACTATTTTGCAGTATGTGTGGTGTAGCCAGACTTTACTCTACAGCACTCTTCAGATAGGTCTGGCAGCTCTTAAATTGCTTTGTTTACATGAAACTCTTAAGTTAATTTGAGATAGCCCTTTTTATTTCTTTGTTTGTAGCCATATTTGTATTCTGAATAAAAAAATAAATAAAAAAAGGTCTGGCAATGCAAGACTAGGCGTTGCCTACATTAAAGAGATGTGGCAGCAATGTGTCAATCGAGGCAACGAGCCTATCTACCTATCCACCTAATCTAAACATCTACCTTTTTTCCTAAAGGTTATCATCATTGGTGATTACCAAAATCACTTGTCAACAGATAGATCTTATGGTATTGATTTTTAGTTAGAGATACAGGTTTCCCCAATGAATTAAGTGTTTCAGTAGGAATTTACAGTGGTTTGTTTTAAGTAGGTAACAAACAAATTTTTTAAGACTAGAGACCATCTTGCAATGGTATCACACCAGCTGTCATCAAGCGAAATTGGGCAAGGGGCAAACTCTGCCTTCATTTTGATCTGAACTACACACCTGTAAAGTTGCGTGACTGCATTTTAAACAGTTGTGACGCTATCACGGTGACAAAATCTAAAATAAACACCGGGCAAAGTCCTCAAACGGCCTCTCCAGTAGTTCCCGCTACAGCGGGTTTTTCCGGAACCACGTTTTGCCATGATGACACACACATGCAGACTAGCAAGGTGAAAGCAAAATCAGCGTCTCTTTCACAGCTGGTAATAAGGTTGCCTTTGTCTGAAAAAAACACAAATTTGTTTGTGTTTCTGCAGTCCCAACCCCATTTTAATTTGCAGGCTAATTTTCCCAGCAAGGCAGCAATCCCAATCAGTTTCCCATTAGCATCCATTTTCAATTGTTTTGTGTTTGTTTGGACCAGGATACACACATACAAAATCACTTCTCCTGATGAGTTTGACAAATCCTTGAGATTATTACTGTTTGACAGGATCCAAATTCACTTTAGGTCATCTTTGACAGAGTGTCTTTTTTAGTTGAATTTTACAGTAGATATAATGCAAGCACATAGGCAACAGTCTGGTACTACACTTATGTTAACTAGTTGCCACAGGTAAAAAGGAATCTTCAGCATAATGTGTTGTGTATTCGTTCTGCTTTACATATTGTATAAAGAACTAGGCTAAGACACAAGGACACATTTTTAAATGCTCCACATAACAATTTAACAGCAACTGACACATATGAGAGATGGGATTTCTTAAACAGGGTTTATGTTTTTTAAAACCCAGGAAAATATTGCAAGAACAATAGGGATTTTCCAGGTTTTAAATTACAGATATTGTTCATTGTACATTTTGTCCCCAGGTAACCCCAGGTAACCGTAACAACAGCGGCTGCTGGTCATTCAAAGAGGGGAAGCTCATTTTTGGCCTACATCCTAAAAATTGTCCATTTATTTATATTAATATTATAATAATATATATAATAATTATAATGTAATAATTAAATAATATAATAATAATATAATACAATAATAATATAATTATTATAATACTAATTTATAATATCTGTGAGAAGGTTTCATCAAGAGGCATGGCCAGCAGTACATTTTGTTTGTCACGGTACTTCCAGTCAGCCAGCTAACTTTGTCATACCAGGAGAGCTGAACAGACCTGTTACTTTGCCCTGTCTTTTGCACTAAATAAATCTTAAGTGTTGATCTAACCATGCTGTTTAATTCTAAGTTTCTCCTCTTAAGGAAGAGTTTCAAATGGCTTTGCCAAAATCAGGTCGACAATATTAGCATTGTCTGCCATCGTGTGCAGTTTGCTAGCTGGCTAGTTCACCCCTACAACACTAGCCTAGCCTACTGTATGAATGAATGATCGAACAAACGATGTAACAAAACAATATTAAACTCATAGTAGGAAATGTGGGTTAGGTTAAACTGAAACAAGGAATGTGGTGTATAATTGTATGAAATGTATGATGAAAATTTGCTAGCAATTTCGCCAAGCAAATACCAAGAAATAGGTTGCAGCAGTTCGTCTTTCAACTACACTTGCAAAATCCGAGATGGGACTAAGATGAGCTCTGCTTGAAGTTGAACAGCTTCAGCGACTTTTTATAGTACAAAATAGCTGTCAATCAAAACTTCGACAGACCCTCCAATCATCACGCAGAAGCCCAGCGTCCAGGCCAGCCTACTGCTCCATTGACCCCCAGAGACACTGAGCGTCCGTGGGCGGGACATAATTGCAGAATTTATCCAATGACCGTCTAGTTTCGAATCACTGAAAAAAATTGTTCAAAGCAGTCCCATTGAAGTCAACGGACGCTAGGCTTCAACAGGGAAATTCACTGAGACGCTACGGGAATGTATGAGAAGGACAGCTAATTCTGAACCAACTCGTCTTCGAGATTAATGTATTCTAACGCATTTTAGTCAATAAAATGTTAACACAATAGTACATATTTGACCATTACATTTTAGAGATTTTGGGGGAAGCTGAGCTTCCCTTGCAGTCTTAAAGAAATCGCCACTGGGTATTGAAGATACCAAGAATTGATTTATGTAATTCTCAAGGAAACACTTGCTGCAAACAAGTCAAAAACTGAAAATAAAATTTAAGTGTTAGTTAGTGTTAATTCAGCTGCCGAGCATTCACACCTGACATGCTCCAATGAAGTGTTTAGAGTTTTTTTATTTATTTTTTTAAGATAATTTTTTGGGGCTTTTCCCTTTATTGGACAGTGGATAGATATGAAAGGGGGAGAGAGATGGGGAATGACACGCAGCAAAGGGCAGCAGGTCGGATTTTAACCCTGCGCCGCTGCAGGACTCAGCCAACATGGGGCGAACGCCAGAGGCCGCCCCAAGTGTTTAGAGTTTTAAATAAAAAATTTGATTTGTGCATGCATACACATGTTCATAAGTGCGTACACTGCGGAATTATCGCATCGTTGATCTCTGTTGCCTTGTCCATTGAGGGACGTGAGGAAAGAAGTGAGAGATGGCCCTTGAGGATATTGTGGCTGTGTGATGTGATTGTATGTGGTCGTCTGGCTTGATTGCCCTGAAACAAGTTGCAATTCAGCATCTGACAACTCCACTCCAGTTCAGTACTTTCAAAAGAATCACACTAGGTGCATTTCACTTCCTTTGTTTGATAGCTCCTCGGCCCTCGGCTGAACCGGAAATTGTTCTAGCCCTCCTTCGTGAGTGTTGTCTCAAAGCTCTTATTCCTGCCCAGAGGACCGAGGATCGAGGAGCTATAAGCGAGGATACACAAGAGCAGCCTTCCCGGAAGCTGGGCAGCTGAAAGCGGTTGCTAACTCTGCCCACACAGCAATACAGTAAGGGTAATGATAATAATAATAATGCATACTTTAGCAATCCCACAAAGGAAAATTACAATGTGAGGGTAAGGGCGTTGAAATTAATTGATGCATCAAGTTGCGGACCTGGACAATTCTGCATTGATATAGTGACAGACCATAATCGATTATTGCCTACTGATTTAACTTGTTGATTTTCCGGTCGCTGCTTTTTTGTTTTTGCCTTTTGTCTGTTGTCTGCTGTGTGCAGACTCCGCTACATTCAGGAAGTGTGACTGCTTGAATTTGTTGATGAAAATGATGATGTGTAGAAGTGACGCATCGTGGTGCATCCTGATATTGAACAAACAACACTTGGAACACACCGTCGGCGTGTCGCGTAGCGTAGATACAAGCCTGATTGTGCGCCTGGCCTTTCACACCAGACGCGTATTTCTACGTGCCGGTCACAAAGCGATCCTTCTCCTCTCGGCTCTCTCTCGGCTCTCTCTGTCTCTCTCTGTCGCTCTCTGTCGCTCTCCAATAGAAAGAGACAGGATGAGAGGGGAAAATCTCGTCTGTCTGTTCGTCTGTCGGTCTCTCTCTCGCTGTGTCCCTGATCACGTGTCTCGCTGTGAGAAGTCAAGACAGCCGAAATCACCATGAACCTATGTGTTTTATTTTGAAATGTGCTTTATTTTTGTAAAGAATCTGGCTGCACTGTGGTCTTCTCTTCCTATATGTGATTACCTGCCTGACTTGACACATAGGCTACGCTCGTGTATCACGTAAAAAATAGAGGAGACGCCGAAACTATTCGTTGCCCAGTGTGGCCGGACAGATTGGATAACATAGGCGCCAAAATAAAAATAGCTGTGCTACGCTGCTATACGCGACGCTTACACCTGCGGTGTGTTCCTGGTGTAATTGAATCACAAGACCAATGAAGATTCACACCCCTAACGTACAGCTGACGTATTCACATGACACTTCAGAGGAAAGGATGTCTCATCCCTCTAAAAACACATTTCCTCGTTTCCTCTCTCGTCCCATGATTTCCTCCATCTCTACCATGCTGCCTCGGTGGGACGGACTAAGACGCAAGGAAGTGAGGCAAGTGGAGGAGCCGTGGATGCAATTTAAGGATAGTGAGAAGCACCTAGTGTATGTGTGTGTGTGTGTGTGTAAATGCTTGTGTGTTCTACCTCTGAGGAATACAAATAATTAAGGAAGTAATAATCAATTTTTAATTAAAATGGAACTCCATCCATTGTCAATACTGCACTTGCAGGTCACATGACGAGCTTGCACAAGGTATGCAATCTAGTCCTCTTCGTGGCTGTCTCTTCATGGCTGTCTTCTTCTTCTTCTTCTTTAGTGAATAGCTCTGAACTAATTACATGGTGTACTATAATGTAATACTGAATTCTTCATAATGTTGTGAAATGGCGACATACCTGTGATATGTTGCCACTGTCCTGTGGATGTCAATGCAGTGGATGGGGCATAAATGGCATTTTAAAGCCATTTCTTGAAAGTGGCTGCCATACACGCTCAAACAGTGAGAAAAGGATTGGGTTGGGAAATCCAGCTTTCTCAAATCTGACATCTATTACTCGTGACCTTTTGAAGTCTGGGCTCATCTTGTCTTCCTCTTTCAGCCTGACTGATTTGTCAGGTACAGCAACATGGTTTCATTATGGCTGTGTACCTGGCAGGGAGAATCGTGTGTGCTTTTTTTGAGGTTTCATTGACAGCACACAGTAGCTTTACACACATATATATATATATATATATATATATATATATATATATATATATATATATATATATATATGTATATATATATATATATATGTATATATATATAAATAAAACATAAACCCAGCTTTTCACATACCTTAGTGCACTCAACCTGACTTCAGTTTGATTTATGCGTGAATGGGCACCACTGTTGTCAACGCTTGCTTTGAACATCGAAAAGGGCAGCTGTTTAAATTGAAAGCATCCTGCTCCTGTAATGTCCATAAGCAGGCTGGAATCTCGTAAAATATTTAAATAGAATAAGAAAATTACTTTAATTCAGGAAAGGAGAGGAGGTAAAAGTACAATTGCCTGCGATTCAGAGGTGTTCAAGAGGGTTTCTCAGAGCTCATCAAAGCTCTTTGCATAGTTGCCTGCATTGTAATTGGGCAACGCTGAAATAGATAACTGAAATGAGGCACAATGCTCATGTTCTAAATGAAAGTAATAGGGAGAAAATCCAGCCGTTTTCCTTATAGCCTTCAATGTGTCTGGCCAAGATTGTTCCAGGAAACGATAGCTCAGCACATAATAGATAGTTTCGGCATTGTGATGTTTTATTGTGAGAGTAAAGCTCCATTCTGCCTTTGGGTTGGGCTGCCAACTGTGTCTGATTTTGGGGAAAATATTAAGTATGGTAATTACCCACTCTAGTAGAGAGAGGCCCTTGCGCCTATTTTTTTCCCTAGTTTAATTGCTTCCTTTGGGATAATTAGTAATCGTTAAGAGATAGTAAAATGGGCATTTATGCATCGTCACGATGCACTGTACCAGACGTCCAAACATTAAGTGGTGCATCATTAGCCGAGAGGCCAACAGAGTGGCGGTGTTTAAACTAGAGCTCCTTGAAGAGACCTACCAGTAAACTGTGGCTCTGTTATGATCCAGGGCAAAATACTGAACAGTGCTGCGGCCAATATTTTTATGGTTCCTGTGGAAACTATACTTTGCAATTCACAATTTAAAATGTGTAAAAACAACTGTAGATACTGACAGATCTCAACCACAGTTAAGACCAACTCCACAGTAATTAGAGAATGCGAAGGTGTATGTGATAGTGTGTGTGGGTGGATGTCAGTCAGTATTTGAAAGTGTAAATGGAGGTAGTATATTAGCGTAAAATGTAACTTTGATGTTTCGGAATAGTTATCAATACAATCAAGTTGATTTTATAGAACAAAGACAGTTGACATCTGCAGTACATCCTGGGGTTCAGTACATGTTGCTGTCATGGACTCCGATTATATTATCATATTTCCATATGTGTGTTCTCACCTGCATTGTCTGGGTGTCATGCTGGAATTAGTAATATGATTATTCTCTTTGCTTCCCATTTTCTTCTCTCTGATCTGCCAGATGAGATTAGGTCAGCAGCCGGAAGGGCTGTTTGTACTGTAGATTTGTTTGTACCCCTATTTGGGAAACCGTATCATGGTCCAGTTAGTCATGTCTGTGTTGATTAATTTAAGTGCAGTGCTCCGAGCATCAGCAAACCTGCTCCTGCAGCGCTTAATCTTTAGCAAGACATTTTAACTGTGGTAGTTATACCATTAGAGGTGGTACTGGATCTATTGATGCCTGTACCCTTTAGTGTACCTTAAGAAAGGTCTCAGTTGAATGCACTGAACATTGGGAAGGATAAGTGTTTCCACATCCTTACTAGACCTACCACATGCACAATCCTTCATATCAAATGAGTAATTATGGGACACAAATTAAAACACAGCATGTTAGCACTGCTGCTAGGACACTATACACAATATAACTTGAAACATAATTTCTACAGTATGGTTTATGCAAGAGAAGTTCCCTGCTTATGGGATAATATAACACATTTTATGTCTTTACTTTATCCCACCATTAACATTGTTATGCAAGGATGTAGGTTGAGGTTAATGTGAAGCAAAGTGTCTGCATCAATATCTGCCAGGAAGAAATGGCTCGAGAGCAAAGTACCTCACCTTGTGCAGTGGATCGTATGCCGTCTCATAATGTAATGATTTAGTCAAGAAGCTGGCAAGAGCAAGGAAAGGAGCAAGTGTTTCAGGTCCAAGGAAACGTTCAAAGAATTCAATCATGTGAGTCAGTTAGGAGGCTTATTTGTTACTGTAGGTTCACCAGATGTTGCAGTTGCAGGCCTGTATACGACACTTAACCTGCACATATAACAGTTATATAAATAAGTTAATGCACAGTTCTAGGTGAAATGCCACTTGTGTTCCTTACACACACATACACAGCACTAACATTGAGGTTCTGAAAGTATTTGCATGTGCTATCCCTCCAAATGGAGGGCAATTGCACCAGGGAGATTGTATGGGACCTGAGGGAGTCTGCCCTGGGATCTGTGAAGTTGCTGTAATGTTATGATTTAAACTCTTGCCTGCAGCAATTCTTTATCTCCACTGTCCCTTCTCATCGCCCTCTGCTGTCAGTCAGAGGACCAAAGGGCCTTTGGCAAATTGTGTCTGTGTGCATCTTGCAGGCCATGTGTTTTTAAATGCACAGCACTGAGTGTGAAGAGGGGTCTACATGTCATCCCTGGCACTGTAAGGGATCTTACATGTTCATTCAGTCAGCATAAAAACCTCACTAACACCAGCAAGTGGGCGTGCCCCGTAGGAGCCCGAGGGGATGAAGAAACCTGAAGCCATTCAATAAAAATGAAACCAAGAAGACACCCGAGCTACTGCGGCTAAAATGCAAGCGAAGCAGGAGCCGTCTGATCCTGCCAGCTCTCCTGAGGTCATAATCTTGAATAAAGGAAGATGGGAAGAAATTCAGTTGCCTCCGGGCGGGCGGTGTGGACAGATGAAGTCTTGAAGTACTACTTTGTTTATCCACTATACAATTAGGTGTTAAAATGGCCACCCTCATGCAATGTCAGTGTCACTGAAGCTTTTTTTTTATCCTTTAATTATCCTCTTATGAGGTCTCCCTACTACAGAACAGAGAAAAAAGCAAATTACTCCTAAGTATAAAATCCTATGTGAAGTGTGTGTATTCAATGTTGAAAGCCTGTGGCTGTAGTACATGTCCTGATGAAGGCTTTTTCAGACAGAGTGTAGAGTAATAAGGGAGGCAATTTCTTGTTCTTCATTAAGG
Organism: Perca fluviatilis; assembly: GCF_010015445.1. Taxonomy (NCBI): domain Eukaryota; kingdom Metazoa; phylum Chordata; class Actinopteri; order Perciformes; family Percidae; genus Perca; species Perca fluviatilis. The sequence continues at coordinate 17,148,509 of NC_053117.1, forward strand.
GAAAAGTCAGACTCTAAAATCTGAATCATTTTAGCTTCAGAAAAGATCTGCTCTCAGTAATGGCTCAATTATGACATTGAGCTTCCTGTTGGTTTTCCATTATCCAGATGATAAGAAGCAATAGTGGTTTTCCTCCCTGTTATCTCTGAGGTAAATGGCAGTGAAAAATCTCAAGAAAAACATTTCTATCGCCTGTGACCTTGGGCATCATCTACATGCAATGAATTATGTTTCTATTAATATCATGGAAATTAAGTTGATGAGTTCAGAATAGAAAAAAAAGGAAGAGTAAGCATCTTATTGTTTTTGGGCCCATTGGAAGACTAGAGTAATACGTGCATTACATACAAAACCATCAGTTAATACACAGATTAGGCTACAGTATGTAAGGAATTTACTTTATAATAATCTTAACAGTATATTAGACATACTCATGTGGTGTTAACATTAAATACTAGGATTGTGTATTGGTATTAAATAGCTTTTTAAGATATTGACCGAAACAAGTTATTGAAACTTCTCCAGTTAAACTATACCTCCATTTGATCCTTTTTGTAACCAGATCTAGAAAATGAACCTATTTGTACGGTTTTGCTCACAGCCAATCACGGCAGGCAATCTTCGATTTGATATGATGTATGATTGGCCAGGTAAAACCCCTACAGCCTGTGGTGTGTGGTAAAGTTGCGCACATTTGAACACTTTCAAAATGTATTTGTATAAAAATCATTTAGATGGGGAGGAGTGGTGGTAGTATTTAGGCATGGGCCGGTTACCGGTTTCAAGGTATACCAAGGTTTGAAAGAGTAACTGTTTCAAAACCGCTAACATTTTCTGTCATACCGTTCCTAAGGTATGAGCTGTTTTTTATGAGTCTTCAGGGACAGAAAGTGCAGTTTAGTAATCTGCCTCCCTGACAATGTGCAGTGTGTTTAAAAATAAAATGAATTGTGTTCAATGGAAAAAAGTTGTTTTGTACCCAAACATTTAAAAAATAATACATTGATAGCTGTCATTGCAATACCGTAATACCGTGAAATCGTGATATTTTTGCTGAAGGTTATCATACCGTCAGAATCTCATACCGGCCCATGCCTAGCAGTATTTTAAGCAACCGAATGCTTCCATTCACATGATGGCTATTGAATGAAGTAGAAAAGGGGTATCAAATATAATACTCTTTTGGTATCGGCATCACTTCAACGGTATTGGTACTGGTATTGTAAAATTTTTAAACGATACCCATCCCTATTCAACAGTGTGTTGAGGTGAGGCCCTGACTCTTCACCTCTCCTGTCTTAAGTTTGTTCCTCATTTTTAATTTGGACTTTAGATCTTCAAATACAAAATCTCAATTTCTACATCTATGGCAGTCATACTCCTGCAACAATCTGCACCAAAAGCTTGTACAGTAGCAGAACAATAGGTAGATATTTTTGTACACTGTAATAAATTTCATGTTAGTTTAACTTGGAAATGCAAGTTCCCTTGCTGCCTTGAAAATCGAAGTTCACTCAACTTGAAGACTGCCTTTGTTTCAACTTAGAAATTAAAGTTAATGAGGTTGATGTAACTACAGTGTTCTAGTTTTGTTAAAGTTGTTCTTTTAGCTGATTTAACTTTGTATTACTTGGTTTAACTTCATACTTTAAGTTCAAACAAATCATTTATTTTCTTTAATAATGCAAGAAACCTTCCTTGCCTAGTATAACAGACATACCTTTCTTCTTTATTTCAACTCACACTTTCAAGTTAAAACAAAATAACCACATTTCTAGCGGAGATACCGTGGGTGGGGCCACCCCAGGGACCCGTGCATAATAGCGGCCTCTCTGCTGATCTTGTGTCACTTGACATAAAATGGCCGCTAGTGAAGTGACACACCGCAGATTAATGGCTGAAGAAAGCCTATTACTGCTCAACGTCTAACACTGTAATACTCCTGCTCTTCTTACCAAACGTAACAGTCACTTAACTCATGGTTACAAAAGTAAACCAGCACAAAAATTACAATTACCAGGCAACAAAATACTACATTCTAAACACACGTTTAATAAACGGAATTCATAAAGTTACATTTGTATTTCGAACAAACTGCAAACTTTTCAGCAAATTTTAACAAAACTCTATTTACCGCCTTGCATCATGGGAATTGGCCAGCCAATGAACCAGTTGCAGTCCTGACTGCAATTGGTTGATAACTTAACTTACATACCTAAGTTCAATCAACACATACATTTTTTTAAATAGTCAACCCAACGAATAAATGCAAGTTTAACTTTCAAAAACTCATAAAGTTGAGTTCAAAATCAACAACTTGTATAAGCTCGTTCAGTTAAAAATAAGAAATAAGTGGACATAACTAAATGGGTCTGTAATATTTTACAGTGTATGCATGCTTTTGTACAACACTGAAGTAAAACAAATTTTCCTGAAAACATCAGCATTTGCCGATTGAGGGGTTGACATTGGAAAGGAGGGGAGTCTTTACATATTTCGGAAAATTTCTGGAATATTTGTCACAAATTTTTGCAAAGCTGATTTCTACTTTAAACCTTTGAGAGCTCTGAACTGCAGCTAAGTCTTGCATCTTTGATCTAAAAGGGTTATCTTTGATCATGCATACTGCGGCAACGTTTCTACCTGGTGGTGTCTTTTCCTTATGAATTTCTCTCTACTCACACAGACACCAATATAGTAAACACTGGCTCAGGAATATGAGGAAATGTGACCTTTTCATTGCAAGTATTTAATTTTGTTTGTCAGACCTAGGGAGTGGATCTGTTTCTCACATATGCAGGTGTGACAGCCATCACAGGGGTACTTTTGGTTAATTGCACCAAGTATAAGATAGACCACGAGGAAGAACTAAGCGATAATGAAAAACAAATGGTAAAAAAAATAGGGTGGGAGTTTGAGACAGGCAGAAAAGCTACGAGAGGTAGATTCAACCAAGTCAAGGTTGACTGTGAGGAACTGAGAGAAAAACACCTGAGAAGATAAAATGATAACTAGGTGTGATATTCCTTTTTTCACATTTTATTTCTTCAGTGACATGCTATTCCCCGAAAAGTTTTCATTGCTTTCCCTTGGCTTGTTAAATGGCAGCATGAACATTGAATTAGTCATATGCCTCGGAAGTAGGCCAAGACCTGCATCACACCTGTCCTTTTGATTGACTTAGAAATGTACATTGATCCATGAATAAATGCGGACACACACACACACACACACACACACACACACACACACACACACGTGATGCAATGGAGAGAAATCCCAGCAGTTTGATGTTTATTTGTTGTGGAGTTGGTGACAGCACAAAACCAAGCAATTCATTTATTTAATCAGAGAATGGGTCTAATCCAGTGCACGGCCGCCACCAGTTAATGTTTTTCATCATGCCCCTGTGAAAAGGACATCACTTCAAGGAACACAGTTCACTTAATTGAAACAATTGTAAACGGAACAGTAAAGAAAATAGAAGAACTCTCCTCCTAAATGTCAATTCATACACTAAGTCCAGTACTATGAGTTTGTCGAGTTAAGAAAATCGATTTGAACTCTCTGTGTTACACCAACACACACATACACGCATCACACATTTCCACACAAAAGGGTAGCCCGCTTGTTCCCAATCCAGATTTGTGCCCGAGACTGTGGGGCATTCTGGAAAAAAATAGCTAATCTGAACCATTAAATAATTATTGACAGGGCGAGAGGGAGGCAGATACACCCAGAAAGTAACAGGACACTGAAGGCACATTTTAGTGAAGCTCTCTAGGCTCTCTCTATTTGTACAATCAATAACTGGATTTGAAACCACAGGGGGAGAAATGCTTTTTGTTTGAGATAACGGCTAGATGAACTGCTTTTATAACAACGTATTTATAGCAATACTATATTCCTCATGACACAGTGCAATACAAAAAGTCTACGGGCAGTAGTAAAATCCTTTTAAAATAAAGTAGCTAATAAACAGCTATTCTGAATTTCATATGGACTGTGTTTGTAAATACACACGTACCTGGTTTAAAAACGTAGACCTTTGTTGTTTTGAGAGTTGTTAGCAATTTATGGTTAGATTTTCAACTTAGAAATGACAAGGTCTTATTTTCAACAAAATTGGCATTATTGAAGTGCCAATGTGTGGAATTTTCATGTGATCATAATATCTTTCAAATTATTCTGATGGCTTACTTTATGGTTGTATTTGTAAAAAAGGTGAGACAGTCCTGAGGATAACGGGTCTAGTCTATGTGTTGCTTTAAGGTATTTTATTCTTTAAGCTCCTGGGTCTGATTTGGGCCCTCGGCACCATTAGCAATCCATTGCAGTGTGTGACAGTGTCTTGTTTGATACCACTACTAGTAGTCAGCAGTGGTTAACACCCAGGAACAGCATTGCTCTTGTTTTGCAGGACAGCTAGTCAGCCCTATTATAAGGCCCACTGTTATAACTAAAAAATATAATTGAAATATTATTTGTTCTAAGATAACCCTTGGATTGTTTAGATGTGTAGCACAGTGGTTAGATTTATGATTGAATTAACTTCAACTTTATTTGTGTCCCCGAAGGGCGATTAGGTATGCAGCAAGTATAAACACATACAAGACACATAAATACATACAAGTTCTACACACACTCCAACTGGAACACAACCGTAACAGTACAAGGACAAATAAATACCTATACAAGGTGCATGGATAGCAGCGTCAAAGTAACCTAGGGTAGGAAAAAGTGCACATCAGCCTACAAAGTTGACACAATATAATCAACAATGACTATCGTCAACAACATCAGCATCCATTACATTACATCACCAACCCCTTTTATCAACGTTTCTGACATCCCCAAAACATAGTCAACCGACTAGAATATATAACCAACCAAGGAATAAAGAAAGAAAGAAAAGAGAGTAGCCAAGAGATCAAAGAAGACTCCTCCTCTGACCCCTATTTAAGAAGGAAATGGCTGCAGGTATAAAGGATGTACCTGTTACTCCTTACAGATGGACATCTTAAGCCCCTGACACACTAACCCAATAATCGGCCTTCGGACAGTCTGGCGAGGTCAGTGACTCGAGTCTGTTCGGTGTGTTCCGTGCGGTCATCCGTCGGAGGGGCCGTCGGCCTTCATTTTGGCCGATTTGACATGTTGAATCATAAGGCGGGCGCTGCCGACAGTCAGACTCAAATGACCGATCTGATTGGTAGAGTGCTAACCTGGAAACGAGGAGCGGGATGAGTGGGACTAGAGTCTGTCAAAATCTGACAAATCTTTTTAACTGACCTTTGTTGATCTGAAATGAAGAGAGATTCAGCAACTGCATGGCCTATTTCTCACTTAAAATGTTTTCAGAAAATAGTAAAATATAAGATCGTATTCTGAACAAGCCGCCATGACAGTCTGGCTTTGAATTTCCGGAGAAACCAGACCAATCAGTTCGTCCAATCAGCTGCCGGTTTTCATTTTTGGGCGACAATACAGATTAGCCTGCTGTTATGGAGACGTATTACATCTCGTTGCTTTGGTGTGTTCCCAGGCACTTTTTTGACCAACTCTGGGAGACTGATCAGTCCAACTGCCTTTTCTGCCGAGGGTCGGCCGTCTGATTGGTGCGTCAGGGGCTTTAGACGGGAGCCAGACGGAAATTCAGGGAATAAGGGATGGGAACTGTCGGAGTGAATAGCATTAGCTTTCCTGACTATCTGTCCATGCAACAGGTCTGATAATGTGCACTGTTGGACACCCAATATCTTGTTGCTCATCTTCACAACTCTGTTTAGTGCCGTTTTGGACTTGATGTTAAGCTTTCTGAACCAACAGAGAAGGAAGAAGGTCAGGACAGATTCAATATAAGATCTGTAGAACATAATCATGTGGTACTTGTTGACATGAAACTTGGACAGTTTCCTCAGGCAATACAGGCGCTGCTGGCCTTTTTTGCATAACGCTTCAGAGTGGAAAATAAATTTGAGCTTGTTATCCACTATGGTCCCAAGGTATAACGAACTAGGTGAAACAACTAGAAAATAATGCAGTCATTTAATTACATGCCTCTTGCCTTTGGAAATAACGTTAGGTTACTACTATAACTTGGCAAGCTGATGTTTGCATAACATTAGACATTATAATATATGTATAACATACATTTGTAAAGGCTAAAAATAGACACCCTCCTTCAAAATCTTTAGATAGCCTATACCTGGTAGGCTAACTGCAGCCCCGCACACTGTTTGGGCATGTGTAAATTCAAGGCTTGACATGCCTGCTGTGCCAAGTTAAGGTTGTTAAGCTATAAATGGACTATCGGGGTTGGGTTTAGCAAACAGTTATTTTCAATTTCAGTCTAGCCAAGTGAATGAACTTTCCAACAGTGTTTTGTTCTTCACTGTCAGTCCTGACATTTCATCCTGCATGGCTGCTGGTGGATTATCAATCATAAATATATGATAGTGTATATAGGGCCAGAAAGAACAAAAAAGGGGAAAGGGAGGATGTGTGTTGAAGAGAGACAAAGAGGGAGACCTAAATACTTTAGTATGTGTGAGTGCATGTCGTGCACAATTTCTGTATTACCTTTATTTTCTTGTGTGTCCGTCCACGTTTGCAGTCAAGCATGCATGGCCATGTTTATGTATGCTTGCGAGTGGCACATCTGCAACCTGTGATGGAATGGCCTGAAGGCAGGAGAAGGATGGTGGTGTGACAGGAAAGGGAAAAGAGGCGGAGGGAAGGTGGATGGGAGAGGGTTAAGGGTAGTCGGATCAGTGACAGGCCGAAGCTCCCTCCCCAGAGAGAGACCATTACAGGGTGGGGGAAGGGGGGACACTTTGGCGTGGCCTGCCACCGAACTTATTGGCAATCTGTTAGCAAGGCCGCCGGCAGGAGGGGGAATAACACGCCCATGGACAGAAGAGTGCCGGCAAGAAAAGAAAAATCTACTCTCCTCAGGATTCCTGGAAATAAGAGAGAGATATGTGGAGTGGGTGGTGAGGGGGTAAACAGTCGACAGGATCAGAGGAGGACAGGAGAGGTGAAAGTGGGGCAGAATATATAGTGGCATTTTGTCACTGTGGAGGCCGGTTGGGAATGTCCCAACACTGGGATTAGCATTTGAATTTAGTGCAATACGAAAGAGGTGAGAGAGGTGATTGCACATCTGAAAAGGGATTGTGAGCACAGAGCATGAAGATGAAATACAAAGAGATACATTAGAATGGAAGGGAAATAAATCAAAAAGTGTGATTGTGTGTCCAGTGAAAAGTAAATTACCCTCTTAGACAGAACAACAAAATAGGTCACATTTTTACAGTGTGTTTCATACAGTTACTGACCTGTTGCAGCACACAGTGTCTGACGTTTGGTATGTATGTGTAGCAACACTTTTAAGGTAGGTGAACTAGACAGAATTCAGTTTTTAATATGAAGTACTGACATTCGGGGATGAAACAAGAAAAGTGAGGATTCAAAACATCTACACTCAAGAAACATAAAACTATGTAGGGTTAATAAAAATGCTGGAAATACTTTCTTTTCAAACATTCTCTCTTTTTCATTGTTTCCTAGTTTTGCCTCCAAGGCATTTAAGAGCAGTTCAGTCTGACACAGGCCTTTGTGTAAGCGAATACATTGAGCAGTAAAAAGAAATACTTTGCATTATTCTATATGCGCTGCAGTTGATATACTGTAACTTAGGTGTGATTTGGATGCTCTGCACACATCTACTTGACATGCTGTAATGATATAGACTAAGACTGATTAAGTGAGTACAGAATGTCACTAGAGGAGGAGAAAGAAGAATCAGTAGACGACAAATGCAGGATGAATACTGAAATCTCAGCCAGGGTTATTTGCATTTGATACATCTAAACCAGGCAATAAAAATGTCACTGCCTTGTCATCATATATGGTGCGGGGAAAGTAACAATAAGAACACTGGGTTGGTAATGTGATGAAATATATTAGACAGAGAGGGGAAATTGGAGAAATAGCCAGGAGTTAGGAGAAGCAGGATAACATCTTTCATAACCATTCAAAATAGGCCCATTACTGCTGCATATTTTCACACTGTTTGATATACACTCAGATACTGCGCTGCTTTGTGCAGCCTTTCATGTCACTGTTTCCAGCGACTGTAGCAATTTCACTTTCATAGATGAAATTAATGATGTCCAAGGGGAAGATGAGAGACATCAATCAACAGTTGAGGTGACAGGCAACCTTATAGGTGAATTACCTGCACTTACTGTAGGTAATGTCATATTACCACAACGTCTTTGCTGAACCTCCTCTTTAGAGCCACCTCCTAGCCAGGTCTGGTCTCACGAGCCATCCGAGAAACCAAGATTTTCTAGAGAATTATTGATGCTGTCACATAACCCAATTTTTCAAAAACCCTGCTCCATGGGGAAGGAAGAAAAGGGGGGAAAAAAACGCTACCCTATGCTGCCAACAAGGAGTAATTTTTCTTTTTAACGGAAAAGGAGGGAGAATATTTCCATTCCAAATGGGCTTGGAGTTATTAGTCTGGTTGGTGGGTATTTTGTCACTGTCATAAGCACAGTGCGAATTAATTGTAGAAATGGTCCCCCACGAGCCACCTTGTGGGGTGCAAATGACATTTTCTTAACCTAAGGACCTTAATCAAAAGCAACGAGGTGGCGCACACCTACAAAGTGTGTTTAAACAGTGCCAGCAGGTGCAGGCTGACACCAATTTGGAAAGTCAGCAGGATTGGCTGCTAAAAAGAGAGCGAGTCTGAACTGTTCACGATTTACCATTTGTGTCCTCTGGCAAACAAGAAAGTTCAGGCTTTAACTTTATCAAGAAAATGGCGGTACATTCAGTATCACAGTCATACGCTTATATGTTTTGTGCTGCAGACATTTTTAATACTTTGTAGAAAAATGCAAATATTTATTTTATAATACATCAGAGTATAGTAAGTATAGTCTGGCTCAAAAACACGCAGGTGTTGACTTAAGAGTGTGGGTGGAACAGTTTGTATTGCCCTTCCATCACAACAAGTCACTTGAAATTTAATCATGTGCTTAATTAACAATTGTAAACGCATAATTGCCAATATTATGCCTGTGCCTCAATGACTTTCACACTTGATAAACAGTTGTGTGAAATACGATAAGTTGGGTGAAGTGGAATATAAAAAACAAATTTGATGCTCGTGAATACAATCCAATTAACCTCCTCAAGGTTCCTCAGGAAAAAAACTACAGTGACTAAAAGCAGACGGAGAAATCAACAACCCTTGCAGAAAGATGGTATGTTATTTGCTACTCTAAAACACATTTTGTAGAAGTTGATGTACTGATTTTAAATACAGGGTAGGCCTGTCACGATAACAAATTTTGCTGGACGATAAATTGTCCCAGAAATTATTGCGATAAACGATAATATTGTCTTTCTGAGATCATTTTCATCTAATATAATGATAATGGCATAATAATGCAGGTACATCTTTTCAAAGATCAATAAACTTTTATTTCTAAAGAATATTTAACACTGGAACTGGAAGACATTTTAAATATCCACAATAAATGAACAAAACAACCAAAAACAATAAATAAAATGGACTCTCAGTCTCTGTTAAAAAATGCACTGGAATAAAAACCAAACACAACCAAAAACAATAAATAAAATGGAAATTTTTCCGGCCATGATAATTTCCATTTAAAAATGATAGAGCTCATTTTTATTTATCATGCAATTAATTGATTTATTGCATTTTGCAACAGGCCTAATACAGGGATTTGTAAGGATTAAAAATAGATTCAACAGGTGCACTGAAGTCTAGTCTTACTGTTGTAACATCTTGCCTCTTTCATAACTTTCATTAACTCTTAGTTCAGTAATAGCTCCTTCACTAAATGTTCCCACTCAGTGATACTAATTGACCCCTCGTAATACTATACTATAAACCTCTCTCTCTCCTTCCTTTTGTTCCATCCTCCCTTCTGCCTCTATCACTGGCCTTGTCTCGAGGGGTAAATAATTGATGCCCCTCTTCTCGCATTGTCAGAAATTTATGAATCGAAGGAGCAAAAGGATGGTTGTATTTTTCTCCCTAAATTCTCAGTAGCCCCTCTCGGACTTATCTATGTAACTGCACCAAGGTCAAAATAAGTCTATATTTTATAAAGATGGATTACTCTTGCAAAACCTTCGTATTCAGACCTGGCCAGCACTCTCCATGCCAAGATGCTTTCTGGCCTTACCCAGCCCCAAGACACCCATTTCTCACTGTGCATACTTGTGTGTGTGTGTTTTTGTGCATGTGCAGACATGCCTTTGACTACAAAATATGGAACATCAACACCTGATTTATGCGCTAAGCCTACCAACTCAACGTCTGTTTACCCAAGTAGTAGGAAGGAGTGCAGGTATAAATACAAATATAAATAAAAAAAATAAAAAAATAAAAAAAATAAAACATTAATTTGATCAATAGCTTAGGGCTTTCTAACCTGCTACAATGTCACATTCACAATCAGTACCGTCTTTAAAGAAGGGCACACTTGTGTTTCTGCAGTGTACAATGTTGAGGAACTCAAAGTTCCATCTAAAAATGGTCAAGTATTGTGGAATAAGAAAGAAAAATAACTTCTTCTCACAGTACTTTCCAAAATATATTTTTAAAGAAGGCCTCCGTGAACTGTACCATGACACGGTCTTCAATCACACTTAGCGACAGACAGGGAATTATAGATATCCCCCACTGCTATCTGCTAACATTTGTCAGCTCATGGGTGTATTTTAGGCTAGCTGTACAAAGTCAAGTCAACTTCAGCACAGAGAAAAAAGTCCAGAGCGCAAATATCCTCAGTGAGAAAATAGAGAGACCCCGAGCCACTTTAAATCCCACTGCTTCACGGATCATTTCTGTTGTTCAGAAATTAACTTTAGCATGTGAAATTTACTGCTGAATTCAAAGAGCTGTGCACACTGTAGGAGGACCTTTGAATGGAGTGGGTAATAAATGTAACACAAAGTAAAAACAATGCCCCTAAATAAATTCCAGCAGCACCACAGCTAGAGAAGTTAAGTTGATTTAAGAAAAGCAACAAAACAAATGACCAAAGCTCTTACCAGAGAATTGAAAAATACAACTAGATAAGTAACATAATTGGATACATTAGTAACGAGAAAAGGGCAATGCACAACATACTTGTAGAATAAAAGCAACCATTTTGCAATACAATACTTGTGGATACTCAAAAACCCCATTTAGTATTCCCTTTAGCTGCCATTATTACAAGGGACAGAGGCTATTTCTACAGTAAGCCCACTGACGTAGTTACAGTGTATGTATTTACACCTTTTAAACATCTGGCTAGAATGGATCGCAAACCATCTTGCGAGGTAGTTTGAATAATCGGATTTCGATCGGAAATGGACAGCCATTATATCTGCCAAAACACTGTGTAAGTAGTCTGGCTATCACCAGACCAAGCTCAATCTTTTATGATTGAACATTAGTCTGGGGAGTCTTCTCTGTATTTTCTACTGCACAAGAGGCGTGATCAACGGGCATAGTTCAAATGACGCTGTACGCAATTGGATAGTCCTTCAACCAATCAGACCAACGATCCGGGTGACATCAACGGGTTGCTGCGCTTCGGTGCCCGCCATGTTGAATGTAAACAAAAAGCTGCTTGGTCGCTTCTCTATCGTCATCGTGTTAAACCCACCAGTACCACCCCAGGTGATTTGTAATGGAAGCAGGATAGAATAATATACAGGTTTCCAGCCTGAGCTGCAGGGCGAAATCAAATCGCCGGCAGATTTTTGATTTGATTTGATTTGATTTATTAGACAGTAACAGAAATAAAGGCATAACAAGATGCCATTACAGTGACATTGTACATTTATCAGAACTGTCGAGGATAACACAAGAAAGTTACAAACTTATTTCCATTGTGGTCCTCGATCAGGCTGGGTTTACCCAGTCTAATGTGTATGTGTAAATTAAGTCAAAAACAGTGGTCAAGACATCAGTCTTAAGACTGGATTTAAAGATGGCACTGGACAGGGTGGACCTGTCAGTGAGGGGTATACACAATTTCACAAAAGTAATCAAATTCTCAGAAGCATTCAACACTTTGTGTCTTATTTGCCACTTCAGTGTACAAATTAAATTAATTAATTAATTTTTTTTGTAGCTCTTAATCACAGTGAAAGGCTCAAATGGCTCCACCATGCCCACATAAAGACACCAGTCATTGCAAATAAATGAATGTGTCAGGGAAGTAAACACAGGCATTTCATTCAGAATACTGGCCATATCAGTCTATAGTAGGGCTGCAGCTAAAGAGAATTTTCAACTCTGTCATTTATTTCTTTTGGATTAATCGACAAATCCCTTATAAAATTATATAAATGATATAAAACAGAACAGATAACAACATTGCTGTAACAAGTGGATGTTGTTTTTGCTTCATAAATAATTTAAATCATTAATCGATTACTAAAACAGTTGGCTACAACTTTCGGTCATTCAGTTAATCAACTAATCAACTGATCAACTGATAGAGTAACATGTAGTGTCAACTAAGGCAAATTGTAATGGATGTCAAAATGAATTCAACACATAATGTTTAAAAAAAGCCAAAAAGGAATGCAAAATCCTTTCTCATTTCCCTCACATTCTTCTCTCCCTCTGTCTTTTTCTCCACGCTGAAGATTAAAATGAACAAACCCATCAGCAGGACTCATTTACTTGCCTAGCTATTTTATAAACATAACATTTTTGTTGTTTTACATCACATCCTGAACCAGAACCAGAATAACTTTGTTGCCAACAGAAATTAATTAAAGAGACACATCCTCTCCACAAACCCTCCATGTATTCTTCACCCACTTCCTTCCTCTCTTACTTGTCATCCACATAATTCACCTGGCAGCCAAGTGTCAGGGGCCCTAAGTTGTATATTGGTTAATGAAGCATGTAACCTAAATTTCTCCTGCCTCCACTTCCTGCCCTGGGTGACATGTGCTGCTCTTCTGTGCTCTTCACTTCACACAGCATCAAGGGCAGGAGCACTGGGAGGCAGCTTAGTGCTCTCCGCCTTTCTCCACCATTCTTTTCAAGCCCTGCCAAAATGCTCCCTGAGTTCTCTATGCAACATCGCTCACTGGCCAAACACAGTTTATGGAGGGCATATTCACACTAATATACTGTCTGTCAGCACAGCTCAACTTTGTCATGCAGGTATACAGTGTTTCTGTAATAGTGATGGGTCAATTCACAGCTCAAACATTCTTTTGGTGAATATAATATACAGTATAAATATATATGAGTGAACATACTGGAGCATTTGGAAACAAACTCAGTGTTCAGTGTCTGTGAGCAGACATCCCATTGAGCAAGTTTGCTTCCAAACATAAAAAAGCTCAAGGGACAAAAATCATTGTCTTCATTTTTGGTCTTCGGTGCTTGTTGACATCTAATAGTGTGTAAAAAAAGGGCGACTTAATAAACCATGGTCCCAAATCTAAAATCTTACAAATCTGTCTTTTTTCACACTGACAAAAAGTACATTTGAAGAAAATAATTTTTGGTTTGTTTTTAATTCTGGTTTTGTTTTGGTGTTTTGCAGTTATTATTTATTAGATATTAAATTCTTTGTACATGTATAAAAATGAAATGTGCAATGGACTCAGAAATGTTAACGATTGTTTGGAAGGGGGTGAAAGAACATACAAAGTATTTAAAAAAAAGAAGAAACAAAATAAATGGCATTACTTGTGTCTACTTTTGTTAGGCCGTTGTTATATGTTTACAGTGAGGGGTTAAGCCTGTCAACCTGGACCACATAATTAATCCCTGTGGAATTCCACTTCAAACAAATGGATTTCATGTTGTTTGAGCTGTAAACACACACACACTCACGCGCACAGATTCTGCTTCAAGATGAGTCATGCACAAGTTAAAGGAGCTGATGGGATTACATTGAAATTGAAATTGTACCTTGTGTGATTTTCATGGGACAAATAAAATTGATTGATTGATTGACATGATCAAGTGAGAAATCTAACTTGCTGATGGGGCTAGAGGAGAAGTCAGAGGATCACCAAAGCCATTAGGATTCATCCACTAGGGACTTGTATCTGTACCACATTTCATGGTAAATCCTTTCAATAGTTGTACAGACATTTCACTCTGGACTACAGTATTTAATTACTAGACTGGCAAACCAACATGCAATCTGCACCTCTAATGTGGCTAGAAATAGTAAAAATTTAAAATGTTAAGATGGCTAATTTTCAGGTTTGGGAAATCAAAACAAAACAACAAAAACCTTGCCAGTTACTATTGTACACAATGAATACACATGAATAATGCAACACACACACACACATACACACACACACACACACACACACACACACACAAACACACACAAATACCACAGAAATGAAGTAAAAACACAAACACAAATGACTGAAACCACCCAGAATACTGAAAGCACACAATTACATGCATTAAGACAATTGCTAATACATATAGATGTAAGTAAAAAGTATGACTTTTGAAAGCATACAGTAAAATCATAAAAATGTTCAAAACATTTGTAAATGTATTCATGTTGTCCTCTATCACTCCTATTCACTATGATGCCACTCAGCACCCCCTCTTATTGACTTGTTTACTGTATTGATGTCCGTGCCTATTTGCTTAATGGTCAGTGTGGTTTAACGTTAGGATTCATTGGCACGAAATTCAGTTTCACCATCAGTGGCAACTCTGCTCTTCACTTACACATGATCTTACCGTAACTCTGGATTAGATCCCATAGCTCTCACATGCATCATATTTACACCGTTGTTTCCACTATCCTGGCAAATAAACGAGTCATGTCACATATAGTGTCTGTGTACACACAAATGTGGATCTAATTTGAATGGTTCTGCCTTAAATGCATTCTGTGAGCCTGAAGCAACAGCTCAGCTCAGTTCAAATCAGTGAAGCATTTCCTAGAATTGACACATTCACCATAAAGAACAGCCATTGTTTTCCTGTGCTTTTCTGAGTGTGTCTGTCTGTGTTAGTGTTAGTTGTACACAAATATATTGTAAGCACTGTCTTTGTTGGCTCAGGTAGCTATTTCCCCCAAAGCTTGACCCACTGACCAGTTGATCCATCTCTGGAGCTGAAAGTGAAATTCAATTACTGTTTTTTTATGTTTTATTTTCAATAAGTCAAAGTCAGGCCTAGTCATTTCAATTAAACAGGCTTATTGAACTATAACTGCATTCGATTAACTTTATCTTAATTACTTCTCAGTGTCCGCTGTAACCTTGGGGGTGGCAATACAGTCCCATGGCGATGAAGTGTTAAAGGTATAGGTTTACAAAAAATCACTGCTTTAATGCATCTATATCCAGAAAAATCTATTTTCTCTGTAAGAGCAATTAAATAATCGAGTTTTGATGCAGGGCCCCATGGGGAATATTGGTCAGTAGGCTATACAGGCTTTTCTGTTCAAGTCTGGTTTATGTGCAGTGAAATGGT